>NC_091461.1:38767508-39037508 GCF_027789765.1 Dendropsophus ebraccatus
TACTGTACATCCTTCTCTGCCTCTCAGATCTCGCTGCTGTCTGATGTTTTTTATTAATTTTTATTTGATGTGCGTTGGAAAAGGGGTAGTCTTATAGGGCGAGAATATCCCAAACTCTATATTTTAAAGTTTGGGGTCGTCATATACAACAGAAAATATGGTACTAGTAAAAAAAAAAAAAAAAATACTGATCCTCAGGATAGGTATAAGATCCTTTGGCCATAGATCATCATTCATGATCATCAGCCATAATTGGTAGCCTATAAACGAAAATCCAAAGGAGGATGTCCGGCACCCAAAGCGTAGATAAATAAGGAACTGTACCTGTTCCTTTATCGATGATGATTTTGCAATAAAGACAATCTTATCTATCTTCGCTTTGGGTGCCGGACATCTTCCCTTGGATTTTCATTTACGGGCCAGATTCCGAGTCGGTGAGCTGACTGCTGTGCTATATAATTGGTAGCCTGTTACAGAAGAGTATTACTCAGGTTTGCAGTCAACCACCATATCCAGACAAGGACGAATGTATTTTTAAATATCAGACAAAGTCTCATCTTATTACTCTGATGCAGTCCAGATGGTTCCTGTTACCAGACGCAGGGTTACTGATTGTATAACTTAATTTTACTCTGAGATCTGAAGTCATCTGGTCGTCATAATGAAAAAGAATCAAACGGCGCTCATTGAGTTTCCAGCCACTCTGAGTAACTACTCTGAAGGGAATGGGACTCTCTTCTTCAAAAGGCTTCGAGACGTTTACTAGACTCGCTTGGGGTTGGAGATGAACATTAAGCAAGACTTGCAAAGAACATCTGGTATTAATAATCCAGTCTAACAATTTGCAGAGCAGGGACTGTCATTTATTACATGGGACCATCAGCAGGAAACTAAAAGAATTAAGGGGGAAAATAAATAGAGGAGACAAACATGTTCCAGTTTACCCTGGACCTGCACAGCAGGACTGGAAAAATGGTTCCCAGGACTTCTCCGGATAGGAACATTCACAGGTCCATTACCATCCTGGTGTGAAATACTAATCAGTTACTTATGACCGTGTCAGTCGGTGACATATTTGTAGAATACTATGGGATGATTTGTTTCGACCCCTATGTTTACACCATGCTATGTGGAATAGACTTGTATATAGTAGTTGCGGGCCACAGCTGATGACCACATGGAAATACTGCACATGCTTTCACTGCGGATTGCTGCAGTTTGGCAACAGGTAAAATATATCAAAACAATGGGGGAATTTTATCTTTCTTCTATGTAACTGACCTGTGGGTGCAATTGTTGCACTTTGTAACAATGGACTGTGCATGTGTGTAAAAAAGAAGACCTGCAATTCTTCCTTAGGGTACTATTACATGGGCCGATGAAGGCCCGATAATAAGAGGAAACGATCGCCGATCTGCTAGATCGGCGCTCGTTTACTGGGCCTATTACACGGCTCGATAATCGTTTAACAAGGGCTGCAGGGACATAGTTGCCGATGTCCTTGCAGCCCTTGTTTAAACTTTATACATTACGTGTCCAGGCTGCAGGGCTCCTCTTGTTCTGTGCTTCTCCCCGATTCTGCACGCTCCAGCTTCAGAGCGGCCTATCTCAGCTGACAGGCTGCTCAGCTAATCACTGGCCACGGCGGTCCCGACCAGTGATTGGCTGAGCGGCCTGTCAGCTGAGACAGGCTGCTCTGAAGCTGGAGCGCGCGGATCCGGGGAGAAGCACAGAACAAGAGAAGGCCTGCAGCCTGGATAGGTAACGTATTCTTCTTTGCATATCATCAGCGCCGGCCACGCACCGCTATTACACGTAGCAATGCACGGCCAGCTCCAGACAATTATAGGTCAGAACCTATGACAACGATCATCGGCTGTCTTTATTACACGGAACGATAATCGGCGGGATAGGACTGATTCGGCCGATTATCGTTCTGTGTAATAGTACCCTTAAAGGAAAAGTCCCACCAACTATGAAATCTGCAGGTAGGCGGGCGTGGGTGTGAAAATAACAAGCAAGTTAACTAACCCGTCCCCTGTGCTTCATATTGCCGCTGCCGGGGTCTCGTTCGCCGCTGCCGGACATCATTTTCTGCAAGAGACCAGGTAAGTCACCTACCCCACTCGTGCAGCAGCGTCACGGCGCAACTGAGCAATTGTCCGCTCAGCCAGTCAGTGACTGGGGTAGTGTCCCTCCCCAGTCGCTGATTGGCAGAGCAGGCAATCACTCAGTCGGGGTCATGATGTTACAGCTAACAGAGCTGCAGGACCAACTTGCTTGTTATTTTCACATCCACCCCCGCCTGCCTGCAGATTTCATAGTTGGTGGGACTACTCCTTTAATGCCCATTCCTGACACAACTACCTTAAGGAAAAATGCAGAGACCTCATGCCAGGTCTACGACCCTTTTCACGATAATGGTTTATTTCCCCAGTGGCGCTGATGGAGAATTGAAGCCTTGCAGTATGTGAACAGCTTGGGAGGGGGGGGACGACGACAATGTTTAAAGTTATGCAAATCAAGAAATATCAAGTGTCAAATGATCACATTTTCAAGCACCTAGCGCCAATCTGTGGCATATGGGAGTGGTTTCAATGATATCAGATGAGGGGTCCCATTTTTTTGTCGGACATAATGGTAGACAGAGATTAGTCTGCAAACAATGACGGCGACACCATGAGCAGTTCTTCACAAGGGCAAATCACACCGGTCCTACTCCTGGAATTATGCTTTGGGATGGCATAATGTACAGCGGTCAGACTTCTGTCGTCTTTATACTCTTACAGCTCAGTTTCACATTGGCACCGGTACCAGTAGTATTGTGTCATGTATCTCAGGACTTGTCTCCCATCGAGCACATCTGGAACATCATAGCAAAGAAAGGTGTATACGTGGTTGTATTTTTTCACATGGTCTCAAACTCAGATTGGGTCTAATACCCACAATAGGGCCTGGTTGTCAGAGTTGGGAAACAGAAAGTTGGGCTCCCACTCCATCCACTCCAT
This sequence comes from Dendropsophus ebraccatus, assembly GCF_027789765.1. NCBI lineage: Eukaryota > Metazoa > Chordata > Amphibia > Anura > Hylidae > Dendropsophus > Dendropsophus ebraccatus. Next base: position 38,770,517 of record NC_091461.1, read on the forward strand.
TCCTGCTTGCCTCAAGAGGAGCCACCTGGGAGAGTTACAATGCAGTAGTGAATGCGGACAATACCCAAACTCACATGCAATGGTCAATGGCTGTAGGTCTTTTCCATTGACAACAATTTTACTGGCAAGATCTTGCTGCCACTGGGCACTGAATGCAATAGCTGCATTGTGAGGCCATACCCCAGGAGAAGGCCAGGACTCTTAGAGGATTGGGAAGTGACGGGCATGTCCAGCTTATGGAAGCCAGAGAGAACCTAGAGAATGGTATGAGAGACAACCGAGGACTAAAGATATGACAGCTAGGGAAGCTATATATTGGTTAGAGGTCAGAAAAGCACAGATTTATTTTGAAACATAATATGAAATGTGAACTTCGCTTTGTTTTGAAGAATTAAACTGGTTACGGCTAGTTTGAAACCATATCCTAACATATTAGAGTGAACTTTTTCTGACTTGCCAGCCATCTTAGCCAAGGAGATGGCGACCCCTAAGATGTCACAGCTGGTAAATAAAAACTTAACAGCCAATCTGTTTTACTTATAGTAAATTACACATCTTTGTTTTCTTTAAAAGACGTCACTTCTGTAATGGTGCAAACAGGAGGCCCAGTCGTGTCAGTCACCACTTTTGACTTTTTATATGTAACAGAGGGAAAAACTCTCCTGCAGAAACATAAGGAGGAGTTTCCACTCACTACTGAAGAAACAGAGTTTCTCAATTCATGAGATCAAGTAACTAAAGAAACAGACGTTGACCCTTTCTAAACTCTCACTGAGGACTTTCAACCTGAGTAGCCAACTTGGAAGCCAGAAATAAAATCCTTCAATCTACTCAAAATGTTGGGAAGGAAAAAAAAAAGTGCTTGTGTTTTTAAATGGGAACCAGACTTGAGGGAGAGGCTGCGGAGGAGGGGAGCGTAACTGAACCCTCGAGTGCCCACCCTTCCTGCAAGTATCCAGATGTTTCTGTTACAATCCTCACAGAATTCTTTCCATTGAGTTATTCTCTTGAACCAGGGCTCGTAATCAAATGTGGCTGAGTTTAGCAAACCTCCCTTCCATCAGAATCTGACAACTACAAAGTGTTAAAAACATTCCGACAAGACAGGAAGGATCGGGAAAAACCAAAACCAGGCATCTGGACAGGTCAATGGAAGGACTATTCCACATTTTGGGCTTGAAAAAACCAGACAGTTTAGGGCTCTTAGTAAGCATCGCTATCACGTTTTCCGATTGGTGTAACACATGTGATCCATAGTCAGGGTCAGACAGGGTGCACCAGGGGAGCCAGCCTTATCATAACAGGCCAAAATACAGTCATTTGGCACAGCAAAGATATATCCCTTCTGAAACAGAGACGTCTAGTAGACTCCTTGCTGGTTTATCAGTCTGCTTAAACTTAAAGACCTTTGTGCTTGTAGTGGACATAGACATGTGCCATATGTGTAAAGGGGTATGGTAAGCCCATAGGGCTATAAGGCCCCCAATATACATTAGAAAAAGAGTTGTCCAGACCCACCAATTTTGGTGAGACCACCCAACTATCTAATGTGTATGGTGGTCTACAGGCTTTCCTCCAACTGACAATGTTGGGAAAGAGAAGGATCGGGCATGTAGGACCTCTAAGCCGAATTGTTTTCTTCTTCATGGATATAAATGAATGCTAAAGGAGTGTGGTAGTAGCAAGTGAGTATAGGAGAGGTGTTGTTTCGGGAAGAAAGCAGCCATGTTTTTCTAAGCCTGGACAAGCTCCTTAAAGTGTCACTGTTGTTATAACTTTCACAATCTAAATCAACAGTAGATGTGATATAAAGCAAGTTTGCCATATACATTCATTATTTTTTTTTGTTATCATGCTGTAAAACAAAGCTGTCATTACCAGAAATCCAGGTCCAGTCTCCAGAAGGCAGATTTTCTGACTTGTGCTGGTTGAAACAGACTAAACACAGGAATTCCGTCCAGTACAGAGAGTCACGGCTCAATATATCCATCAATCACATGACTGCCTTCTCTCTGTGAGCGCTCAGAGGGCCTGGGATACACAGGACGTCCTGTTTTCTGACTGTTTCCTTTTTTTTTTTAGAAAAAAAGTCAGAAAACAGGGAGTGCCGTGTTTCCATAATTAAAAAAGAATTAACGTAAATTGCAAACTTGCTTTATATCACATCTACTGCTGATTTAAATTTTGAAAGTTATAACGACAGTGACACTTTAAGCTGACCATAAATATTAAATTAATATTGATTTTAGCAGGATCAGCTGGCCATCTAATGTATAATGCCTTAACTTAAATAAGACCTGTCCCTACTTGAAAGTTCGAAAACCCGAAGGCTCACCTGGTTTCCAGTGATGCTTTCTCTTACATCTGTGGGCACCTGTTCCCAAGATCAGGCTACACCACATGATATCCTTAAGGTCCTTTTACATGGACATATTTGTCAGCCGCAAACAAGTGCTGTTTAGCGAGATTGGTGCTCATTTACATAGCCTTTACACAGCACAACTAATCGAGCGGCCGGGCTGCACGAACAATCTTTGTATTGTTCATGCAGCCATGGAAACTGACAGCACGGCTATACATACATCTGTGCTGTCGGCTTCTAACACACAGAAGTGCATACTTTTCTTTCTGCAAATCTGATGTGAATTTACTATGGATTTTGACTTCAATAGGGAAGTCCAAATTAGTAGTGTTGCACAAATACTGTGGATGAGCACCATAATCCGCAACCGTCAAGACATTTACATGACTGCAACAAATCAATACGAAAATCTGCACAATCTGGGGCAGATCTGTCACTGTGGATCTACATAGGGCTACACTGCAGCTTGGGAAACCTTGCTATAAGTAATTAATTCACCTGCAGCACCTCTACTGGAGAAATAAGGCATTACATACTGTATATTCAAATGGAAGGTTTGTCTATAACACAGGACAAGACGGCGCTCTAGAATGTTCCCACACTGGACAAACCCTTTAAACAGAAATATAAAAGTCCTATACAAGCACTCTGTACCTGAAGGTCACAGCCATTCCTCAACTAGCTGGTAATTGGCTCCATATGTTCTTCCTTCGGCCTGATGTGCTATTTATTTGCTCACTTCTATGTAGAATCCTTCTTTACCTACAATCTCAATGCACACTTCCAAAGCCGGCTCTTTATGCACTCGGCATAACATTCCCCCTCCCTCTACACTTCTTATATAATATTGCTTATGCCTACAGCCATAACATTGTGGTCAACCAATTTCAAATGTTGTAATATGTTGTGAGCCGAGTGACTTTTAAAAGAGGATTATAATACGCCGTATGAAAATACCTCCAAGTACGGGCTCTAGATACAAAAAAATATTCATTTCCTAGTTAAAAATCACAAAATGCGAAGATTCTAGCGGTAATTGTTATGGTTCCCTCACATGGTATCACTACAGCTTGCTTATGAATTTTATTCTTTACTCTTTTCCTGTCAGAGGCATTTGCTATGCAACTCTCCCATACCTGCCCCAGAGCAAGGGATATGGCCATCTTGATTACTCAGTAGTGTTAAAGGGGTACTCCACTTATTAAAATGTAACCCTATTGAATTCCTACCCATAATCTAAGCTTGTTTGTAATAGGGATGAATTGGGATGTTAGTCTGCAGCATATACTGACTGGTAAGTGCAACTACAGAACCCGGGCGAACCACCCGCCACAGATTCCGCAGCTAACCCCCGCTTGCGGCTGTGTGCATTTCTGCCTGTGCTATAGACTCCATTCCAGGGTCAGGCAGATTCCGCTGTCCTCCTGAAGAATGAAAGGGTTCATTCTTCGGGTGGACGGTGGAATCTCCCTATGCATAAAATACTACAAGATGAGGTGGATACTTGCCAGTTGGCTATGAGGTACACTGCATGTTGGGAGATGTAGTTTCCCAGCTGGCCCCATATTGAATATAGACCAGCTTTTAGAAAAACTTGAAACTCAGGAATGGCAGCACCTAGAAAGATGGGAGACGGCTGAAAATACTCAAGGGGACTTGGTAAAACCAGCTAGGTTTGGAAGCATTTCATTTTTTAGCTCTTGGGTGGAATACTCCTTTAAGCTAACCTGTCAAAATGTTTGGGTACGGCAACAGTATCTGAACCTGAATGGTCAGCATTTGATTCCCAGTAGCTCTAGAAGTTTAATGCAGTGTATCCATGTTTTCCTGGCATCCACAGGGTGGCATCCAACTTCTGCAGCCAAGAGGAATCAAACGCTGAGCACTCAAGTTCAGATAATGTTGCTGAACCCGAACATTTTGACAGGTTTGCCTAACACTTAACACAGGCCTGAATAGTTTGGGTGGCGTTCAATTATTTAGCCGCCTCCAAAAAACATGGTTCCATGGACTTTATGTGAATTCCAGCATACGGCGTGTTCAGTCTGTCCAAGTGTTTCTTGTATATCTTAAGTTTTATGTTCCTGTTCTTGTTGCTATTTATTTTGGCATATCTTTATTCCTGTTTGTGTTATCATACAGTATTTGTATTTGTAAGCGGTTTGTTTCCTTGCAAGTTTGAAGTTTTGCTCAGCTTGGATTTCTCTAGGTCCTAATGCCTTCTTATTGTTTGTACTAGAGAAAATACTTCATAGTCTAAGGGCCCTATTACTCGGAAAGATCATCATGCCAAAAATCGTTATATCGTTCGAAAATTCACGTGTATGTCGTTGATCGCATCTTTTGAACAGACCATAAAATCATCGGTAATTGTTCACAAAAGTTTCAGTGTATGTATACATCATATGCCCAACTAATCGGTGCTCATATGCAGAGCTTTTAGGGAGCATAATCTGTCATTCAGGCCTATTAAATGATTGACAGAGAAACGTGAAGACGACGGGAATGATTTAAATGGCATCACAATAGATCCAATTATTCATTTGTTATCCAGTTGCTGGTCCTTTTACACAGGCTAATTATTAGGTTCCTTGGAATAGGCCCACATTAAAGGGCCTAAAGAGGTTTTACTGGCCAAATGGACTGATCAGCAGGGTGCCAACACTGGGCCCCCACGCCGATCAGCTGTTTGGCACCTGCACTACACAGTGAATGATGTCTGTGTAGCGGTGGCAACCTGTAACTACAGCTCAGCTCCTCTTCATTTGAAAGAGAGCTGAGCTGTAGTTACAGGCCATCACCGCTACACAGTGAACAGGTAACTGTTTCCGGCCTTGTTCCCTGTGTAGTGCAGGTACCAAACAGCCGATTAGGAACTGATGAACTATCCTGTAGACAGATCATCAATTTATTTTAGCAAGATAATCTCTTTAACAGAAAAAGAAAAAGAAATATTGATACAATATGGTGTCTCATACTGTATGTTTTTTCTTGTGACAGACTGCTGGTCATTCTGTATAGTTCTACTGTAAGTCCTGGGGATATATGAGTACTGAAACCCGCAGATAGGACCCATCAATAGCTGAACGTAGAGCTCAGTTCTGCTGTGTAGTGACCAACCAGCGCTGCAATGAGTATACAATAATGCATGTTAAACCACCAAGGATATTTAACATTAATCCATAACCACCATGATTATTAGATATCAATACTATCAACCATGTTTAGACCTCAAATATAATTGATTTTTAACAGTAAGAATCTCCTGACCCAAGGGGTTTTATAGGATTACTGATTACTAGCTTCTACGAAAATAGTACAATTAGAAAGTTGCAAAAGTATCCTTCTGGGGTACAGTAAAAAATATTTGTGGGGTACAGTAGAAAAAAAATTATTTTTGGGTCAGTACAATTACAGTGATACCAGATTTATGTGTTTTTTATGTTATAGTACTTAAATAAAATAGATATTGCCATACTCTGACCCCTATCCTATAACTCTGACTTTTCCATCTATGGAGCAGCATAAAGGCTCATTTTCTGTGGGTTAGCTGTAGTTTTCAGTGTTATGATTTTAAAGTTATTTTTTTATTACTTTTTGATCTGTGTTTTGGTAGGCAAGATGACCAAAAAAATGACAGGCTAGGAACCTTCACTGCTCCTCTTCCGTCAACATAAACATAACCCTGGAGTGATCTGAGGACCGAGGGTGACCCAACCCACTAACAGCCTGAATGCCATGGTCACTATTAAATGGAACAGATAATCCCTTTAAAGTTCAAACTAATTTAGTTGTTATATTTATGCAACTTTATTGTTTAACCATTACTTATACAGTTCCTATATTAAACAGCAATAAAGTAGGCCGTGACCAAATATTTTCCGCCTAAGTTTGTCAGTTTTTCTTAGGCATGGTTGTATGAGAATGCCACAGTTTACATGTCCCACTGAGGAGATGGCACCTATGGGGGATTTTTTTCTCTCCCTTCTCATGTCGAAATACTCGCAACTGAGTTAGGATCCTATTACATGTTATTTTGTTCGAATTTTATCAATAATCGTTCTGTGTAACTGCAGCCGGCAATCGAAAAATCGTTCATATGTCGATTTAAATCTGACTTTAAAATCATTGTTAATAGTTGGCTGTAATTCCGCATTCTTTCACTAATCATTCTGTGTAATATAAAATTGCTCCTTACCTTGCTAGGATCCGATAGAGTAAACGATCGCTGTGAGGATTGTAACGAACGACTATCGTTCTGTTTAATATGGTGAATGATTTCAGGTTAATGAAAAATCTCGTTTGCGATTGTTCATTGCCTAATTGTTAAAAATCGCTTTGTCTAGTAGGACCCTTAGGGTCCTATTAGACAAAGCGATTTTTAACAATCACTAGAAGAAGCCCGGCAAAAAAGTATTAAAAAGTGTTGTATTGCCCCCCAAAAGTTATACAAATTACCAATAAACACTTATTACAGGTAATGCACATAAAGTGCTTTTTCCCTGCACTTACTACTGCATCAAGGCCTCACTTCCTTGATAACATGGTGATGTCACGACTCCCAGAGCTGTGCGGGCTGTGGCTGCTGGAGAGGAAGATGGTAGGGGGACACTGAGGGACACAGGGCACTGGAGGGACACTGAGCATCCCCCCGCCATCATCCTCTCCAGCAGCCACAGCCCCCACAGCACTGGGAGTCGGGGCGTGACATCACTATGTTATCCAGGAAGTGAAGCCTTGATGCAGTAGTAAGTGCAGGGAAAAAAGCACTTTATAAGCATTTCCCGTAATAAGTGTATATTGGTGATTTGTATAACTTTTAGGGGGGCAATGCAATACTTTAATAAACATTTTCCCTGGAATTCTACTTTTAACGATCGCAAACTAGAGGTTTGTTGTTAACCCGAAATCATTCTCAATATTACAAAGAACGACAGTTGATAGTTACAATCGTTACAACGATTGTTACTACGATAGTTTACTCCGCCTGATCCCAGCAAAGGAAGGAATTACACTAAACGATTAGCGAACAAATGTGGAATTACTGCAAACGATTAGCGAACGATTAACAATGATTTTAGGGTCAGATCTAAATGAACAATCAACAACACGCAAAAAATTTTTGATCACTCCCTGCAATTACATTAAACGATTATCTTTTAAATTTGAACGATTTGACAATATTCCGCACAATAATTGTCCCGTATAATAGGGTCCTTAAGGGGCTATGTATCAGGGTTGTTTGGTGATCTCCCCACTGGGAGGCACCCCTTGGCAACGTGTTTCCTTCAATGGAGGGATATCTGGCTATTCCCATGTTTTCAAACTCGCAACCGAGGTTCCACGGACCCCTTTCTTGCATATTCAAATTTTATAAGGGACAATGTACCACTTGAGACTCTTGAATAAGTCCTTTTTTTTGCTGATCTCCCCGAGGTCAGTGATTGTTGTGTTTTGTTGATGTTTTTCTCATAAGAAAAATTTGAAATGTAATATAGCTCAGATAGTAGGCAGGGTAAGCAGACACTATATATCTCACCATAAAGTTATAAATATACACGGTTGTGATAATGCTTCTTCTGTAATGGTCCATTTGTTGAGTCATGAATCAAGGAGAATGAACTGTTCATGTTCTTGTGATACATAAATTAAAATGGGAAATTAACAAGACAGTTTACCTCCGGAGCTGCCTTTCTGTTTTTGTTCCATTGCTGCCAGTACTGCTTTTGAAGGAAGTTTATTTGCAGCCGTGAGAAATGTCACTTGGTACAAGGCTGCGTCTGATGTTCTCCATGCCTTGGAAAGGACAATCAAACAGATAGCCAGAAAACATACAAATATCACATGGGCTGGATTCCATCTATTCGCAGTGAAGCCCTTCAGAAAATGTAGACATAAAGTCATCTAAAACTTGCTTTGATTTTTATTTTCTAATGAGATACCCAAAGGGATTTCCAACTATATTTAGCTACGCAAGAATATTTCCCATTTGTAGAAATAGGTCACTAGAGGATATTGTATCATCTAATGATAAAAAAGAAATATGCAGTATCTTATTTATAATAGAACTGGGTAAAGATCGCCATACATTTTATACTGCTCATGGCAGGTTCAGCCATCAGTATAGGGTGTATGTATGGGGCTCTCGTGACCATCCACCGACAGATGATATCAGTAAAGATAGGGGTCCGTGATGAAAAACCAATGCCCAGCCCCTTTGTATTGCGACTCTCCCCTCCCCATAGAGAACACACGATTACTCGGTCGTGCAAAAAGTTTATGTGTATGGACAGGACAGGTGAGATAAGTGACGACTGAATGATTATTTGGAAACCAGTTACTGAAGGTGTATGGCGACCTTTAGACTAAGATCGGCCAAACCCTAAGATGTCTAACATGCATGGCGGCCTCTTAACTCTACAGCAATAGATGATGTCAGTAAAGAGAAAAGTCAGCTGTGCAGAATTTTCATCACCCATCCCTACTGTTTTGGGGGGAGGTGGGGATAGCCCAGCACCAAAGCAGTGGGAATGGAAGTTACTCTACCCCATAGATAACATATGAACATTCAGCCATGCTGAGCATTTGTGTGTGTGGGGAGGTTGGGACGTCTGCAGCCATGTAATGACACTGTGGTGTCCCACCACTGTGGTTCTTTTACTTTTCTTTTCAGGTCTCTTACACCTGTCCAAAAAGCTATTTCATAAGATTAATTGGTGATAAAGTGTTCAGAAGTTATTTCAGTGTTCCACCGCTAGATGTCAGTGTTGTATACGTCTGAGTATTGCACAGCTGTAGTTTTTGATGGGTTAAAGTTAGAGATGAGCGAACCAGGTTCGGGTTCGAGTCCATCCGAACCCGAACGATCGGCATTTGATTAGCGGGGGCTGCTGAACTTGGATAAAGCTCTAACGTTGTCTGGAAAACATGGATACAGCCAATGACTATATCCATGTTTTCCACATGGTTTGCTCATCTCTAGTTCCAGTTGTTTCTGTACCACATGGTCTGTGCTGACCAATGGAGATTCTTCATTCTCTCAACCGATCTCTATCCTCTTATTCCTACACACACACACACACCTCCCCACCAATCCCAGGGAAGTGCACTTAGACCCTGTAGGAAGTAGTCACTTGGGGAGAGGAAGTTTAGCGTCACTTAGTTAGTTCCCCTCTTATTCTCGGGGGAGTAGAACACACACAGACCAGGCATCCCAGCTGTACTTAGCCAGGGCCTTGCTCTGCCAGGTTCCCTGTCCGGGACAGACCAGCTGTGATAGTGGACAGACACGTGTATGGGGAACGCAGAGGCTTTCTTTTCACAAGCGATACTTAAAGACACAATTATTCTCTTCTTCTCAAGTATTTCACCTTACAAGTTCCGGCAGAGCACATTACTACACTGGGTTGGCACTCTCCCGACAAACTCCTCTCCACTCTTCTGAACTCTTTTATTCTACTCAACACTCAACTGAACCAGCACTGCTACTCTACCTCATCACTTCAGAATCTCTCAGCACAGATTCAGTGAACTTAAGGCTGGGTTCACACTACGTATATTTCAGTCAGTATTGTGGTTCTCATATTGCAACCAAAACCAGGAGTGGATTAAAAACACACAAAGGATCTGTTCACACACAATGCTGAAACTGAGTGGATGGCCGCCATATAACAGTAAATAACTTCCATTATTTCAATATAACAGCCGTTGTTTTTTAAATAACAGCAAATATTTGCCATTAAATAGCGGCCATCCACTCAATTTCAACATTGTGTGAACAGAGCCTTTCTGTGTTTTTAATCCACTCCTGGTTTTGGTTGCAATATGAGGACCACAATACTGACTGAAATATACAGCCTAAGGCTATGTTCACACTATGTATATTTCAGTCAGTATTGTGGTCCTCATATTGCAACCAAAACCAGGAGTGGATTGAAAACACAGAAAGGCTCTGTTCACACAATGTTGAAATTGAGTGGATGGACGCCATTTAATGGCAAATATTTGCTGTTATTTTAAAACAAAGTTTAGTGTTACATTGACTTTTCACAACAGTTCCAAAAAAGTATTAACTCCACAAAAAAAAGATTAGGTGACTATAACACGTATGAAACAATATGGGAATATTCTGTATTTCTGAGCTCAAAATTCTGGCTGCTGAAGATATCTTACAAAAGCATACTTAAAGGGAATCAACCACACTAAAAACGCTGTTACAGCTCTAAATAGTATGTCCCTGTATGCCCCCCAGCACTGTTCCCAGACATATAACTAATTGCTGTGACTGTTACTTATATGTCCCGAAAAAGTACTTTGTAAAACACACCCATCTAGTCATGTGGGTGTTCTGGAGCTCCTAAGCGGTCATGGTTGGTGGGAAATCTTGCTGTCAATCACACCTTCCTGAGAGAATCAGCACATAGGAGGTAGCTACGTCGGCTTTATGTCAAGGAGACACATGGTACCGTTCATACAGATGTCTGTGCTTCCATATATGAAAGATGAAAAGCTTTCTGGCTCCTTTCCCTATTGCTACATATTTAACAGCTGCAAGTCCCAAGCAGGGTCAGGAGGCATTCCAGCTTTCAGAAGTCTGGGAAAGCCTCTGACATTTTGCACTGAAGAATAAAAGCATTTTTCTATGTTATGGAAGCAGATATGGATATATGAAATGTACCATGTGCCTCCTTGACCCAAAAGTTATCTAATGGGTCATTTACACATTGCGTATACAGTGGTACCTTGGTTTAAGAGTAACTTGGTTTAAGAGCGTTTTGGTTTAAGAGCTCACAGTTTTCCAAAATTGTGACTTGGTTTAAGAGCATCGCTTTGGTTTAAGAGCTCCCAGTACTGGGTGGGAGCGTGAGTTAGGGAGGGGCATGGTCTGTATAGCAGGGTCTACAGCGCTGTACTCTGACCCAGGAAGTCTCCCTAGCAGATCCACTTCAGGCTGGGGCTTGCATCCGGGGACAGGACTGTGGAGGTAATCTCTTCATAGCTGTAACCCCTGTCTCCTCGGACAGAGAGTGCTGCTATACTGTGCCCACATATTCCCATGCTGAACAAACACCCCTTTCCCATTGCTGTCATGTGACCTCTGACAGCTTTCCTGCTTCTCTATTCTAGCCCGTTGTACTATGCTACTGCATTATGGGGATCTGCAGTTCCACCCTGTATCTACAAACTGCTGCTGTGTTATCAGGGTTATGCAGTTACTATACATTATACATCACATGCTGATTGTTATGCTATACAGTAACTTATAATATCACATATTCTGCTGTTTCTGAATGTTTGTTTCATCTGTTTTACATGTTATTCAGAATAATAAATCATTATTTTTGGGGTGTGGAACCAATTATCTGCATTTCAATGATTTCTTATGGGAAAATTTGCTTTGGTTTAAGAGTGGATTTGGATTACAAGCACAGTCCCAGAACCAATTATGCTCGTAATCCAAGGCACCACTGTATGTATGGAAGATGTGCTGTGGAATGGAACTTCCAACATCATCATTCATTCTTATACCAGGAGCTCCGAAACTGTTTAAATGTTTGTTCTACTGTACTCAAACAGCTGTGCAGCTGTATCAGTACAGTAGCACAAAGATGTAAACTGTTTCAGAGCTCCTGGCATCATAATGATGGACTACTTAGCCCAGAATGGGCAGACATCTATATGAATGAATAAAAGGTTATTCTGTAACTCTCCCATAAACTATATATAAATCTGCTCATCTCCTCCTGCTCTATAACATGGTGCCTGCAGATTGGACTACATTTTTAGTGTGACAATTTCCCCTTTTAATGATTTGCAGGTAAGGCTGGGTTCACACTGCGTTTTTGCAATAAGTTTTCTTCATCTGTTTTTTGCAGAAAACAGATGCAGTTGTGTGCATTTGTTTTGATCCGTTTTTCCATTGACTTCCATCATAAAAAAAGGATAAAAAAATGGATCACAATGCATCTGTGCGATGCAGCGTACACAAAAACATGGTCAACCTAATTTGTAGGTACGCTAAAAAAATGGATGCGTTGTCAGTTTATTTTTATCCTTTTTTATAATAGGAGTCAATAGAAAAATGGATCAAAACAGATGCACACAAACGCATCTGTGTTTTCACCTATTTTTTTTTATTTTTTTTTTGCATAAATCGGATGAAAAAAAATAGATTGCAAGAACGCAGTGTGAACCCAGCCTTAGGGTCCTATTACACTGAACGATTTTTAAGCGATTAACGACTAATGATAAACGACCGCAAACGAGATTGTTTATTGTTAACCTGAAATCTTTCACCATATTACACAGAACGATAATCCTTAGTTACGATCGTTACTATTATCGTTATTGTGATAGTAACTAAAATCGTTTATTCCTTCTGATCCCAGCAAAACAATGAACAGTGTGCAATTACACTGAACGATTAGTGAACAAATGCGGAACTTAAGCAAATGAATCTGGAATTACAGCAAATGATTAACGATAATTTTAGGTTCACATCTAAATCAACGACATAAGAACGGTTTTTCGATCGTTGCCTGCAATTACACAGAACGATTTTTCGCACGATAATCATCCCATGTAATAGGGCCCTTATACAATGTCTATTATACTAACTGAGAGCTGCTACTGTATAATAACTTAGGGTGCAACTCAGGAGGTCATGCTCACATCGGTAACCTAACTATGTATACCTATCCCATCATTGTTATTCCCCAAACAGAAAATATCCTGAGGAGCAGGAGATAAAATATGTGTGGCACAGAGCCTGACACAACAGGTACAACATACACTGCGTTCCTCCAGCACAAACATTTTGTACTTGAAGAAGATCCCTCATCAGATCAGAGATAAAGGAACGGTTTACTAGCCATGGATGACTCCAAGTATACGTGAGTGACCATTTTAAAATGGGCCCCTGTCCATATCACCTATGGTTTAATAAGCAATGAGCAGGTTTACTTAAATCCCCATTGCCCCCCCTCCAATTGCCATTTTAGTTAATTGTTAGCCGCGTAGCAAAGTGTGGTTAGCGGCTGATGATTTTAGGTCTGGACATAAAGATACGATCAGCCGATGAGCGTTGTCATTAGCTGATCATTGTCTCTATTACACAGAACGATAATTGCCCAAATTGGCTGATTATCGCTCTATGTAATAAGGGCCTTACAGAGAACATCTTGTACATGAATGTGCTTTACTGTAAAGCTTTATCAATAAATCGCCTTTAGCAATGAGGTGTCATGGCTTGGGAACGCATACACTGGAAGCCACACACCACTGTTTGCTCTAGCTAAAGTTTGTTTGACCTAGAACATAAGCCATAAAGTTTTCGTAACCTGGCCAGTAAAGCAAGACTCTAGTAAACAGGTCCGTCATTCTACCTTTTCCCAGCCGGACAGATTTACAGACTATGGTAGTTACTTCACAAGGATTCCAGAGCACTGAGGCAATGTTTAATAAATGGAGTAGAAAAACACCATTAGGAATGCACAGAGCATGCAGTGTGTAAACGGAGGTGGCTTAGCGTACGGTATATACTGGACGCACTATGGGTCTTGTGGAGTCTGCAGTAGATTTCCCTTACTTGGTCATGAATGGGGCCTTGTACCGCTCAATCAGATTCCACAACGTTAAACACTTTCCCAAACTTAATTTCTCGTAAACCAGGATTTAAATACAGGCATCTATCTTCCTGCATGGCCAACGTGTTATTTTTTACGGCTGTAGTGCATAAATATCTTTATTTCCCAAAAAACGCCCCAGCTTTCTATACAACAACCAATAGGCCTACTGAGACTGACAAACCTATCTAGTTAAATAGCAATATTCGGAGCAAGAAGTCAAAAAGTAAGATATACTATATTACTCAACGCGTGAATAGTCGGTTCTTGAATGTGTTTGAAGTTGAAATAAAGGCTACATATGGATCTTAGTGACTTTGACACCAGACAAACAGATAAGCCATCACTTAATGATTGGTGGGACCAACACTTGGGGCCCTACTACGTGGAGCAATTATCTGCCAAATCAGGCCGATATTGTTCCGTGTAATATAGACAACAAAATTTTGAAAAATCATTGGCCACCAATGATATACTTACTCGTCCAGGCACCCCTGGTGTCCTGCTGCCTTTACCGCACATTCCCTACTGCAGCCACTACTGAAGCCATCTCTGAACTGAAAGGTCCAGCCAATCACTGCCACTATCCCGTCTCACTTCAGAGATGCCTTCATTAGTTTCAGTGGTGGTTGCAGCGAGTGGGGGAAAGGCAGCAGGACATCGGTAAGTATAGCTTTATTATTTTCTACATGAAGCAAGGGCTGCACGGACATTGATAACGATATATAAAAAGCCCTTGCCACGTGATTCTCGAGCCGTGCAATAGGCACTGTAAGCGAGCACCGTTCTAACAGATCGGCAATCACTTACAACTATCAGGCCATATAATACCACCCTTAAGGGGCTCCTACTATTTATGACCTGTTATTTTCACATTTAGTTTTTGTTAAACATATATTTTTGAAGATTTTATGGTGTTTTTTTCCATTAGATTAGATTTCCAGCCACCTAATAGGTTTGGCAGTGCGTAATGATAAGCAAACATTGAACATTAGGCATTTGACTCCCAGTGGCTGGAGAAGTTAGATGCAGCCCTAGGGAGCCCTGGAAAACATGGATACAGCCTTGAGATGAAGCAGAACGTTCTGCAAGTCCACCTATCACTAGCGATGTGCCAAATTTACCCCCCTACGGTAGACTGGACTGCTGGATTTCAACCTGCTTACTCAATTTGCTTTCCTTAATTTGTCGGGAGGAGTTGTGAAGAATATCTGTCTTTCAATTAAGAATAAATGATTGTGAGGTTTTAGACAAAACAATGATGTGATGCTATGATACATGGCCACAATCCACAGACAGATCTCATCTCTTCAGAGTGTAAAGCTGGGGGGCATCAGCTGGCAATGCAGCTCAATGACCCCTGAGATCCTGATTCTAGATGCATAAAGCAAACATAATATGTGACTGTACTGTATGTAATATTGCTCAGCAGGGCGGCCGGAATAACATATGTCTCTCCTTCACAATCATCGCGTGGCATTATATGGAACAGCAAGTCAGCAATGTCAGTTCTGCAGCCAATAAAGCAACTTTCCCTAAACAACAAAGGTAATTTTAACATGGGAATCAATCACCAGGAAGGAATCAAAAGTGATATTAGTAAACGACTTCTATAATAGAGAACACTGTAAATGTAATACCAAGGATTACGGCATCAACTTTTTAACTTAACCTCTTTAGGTAGTTCAATGCTGAAACTATTAAACTTGAGTTTATTGGTTATGTATTGTAAACAGTTATCCTTTTAAGAAGGTACGGAATAGGTACAACACCATTTATTTGTAACATAGGGGGAGAATTATGAAAGGTTGTAAAATGGAGAAGTTGAGTAACCAATCAGATTTCAGATCTAATTTTCCAATGTGTCTTCAGACCCCCGCTGATTATTCGTCTGATCCCCAGCAGTGGGGGTCTAAACATTGAGACCCCAACCAGTCAAAACTTGAAGGGAACCAATCAGCACGATTGTGCTGATATGGTTCCTTCCAGCACCACATAGGGCTACTGTGCAGCTCCCAACATGTACCAGTCAAAGCTGCGGCAGTAGCTTGATGGCCCTATTCCACGAGTCGTTTGGAGGAGCAAACGAGCGCTATTAGCGCTCGTTTGCTCCTCGATCCCCGCTCGCTGCCGCCGCTATTCAACACGCCGGCAGCGAGCGGGTGAGTGCGGGAGGGGCGGCGGGGGGCTGCTCGGGTGATCGCTGATCGTCCGGGCAGCCCATAGGATATAGCAGCGCCTGCTGCCGATGCTCCTATTCAACGGAGCGACGGCAGCAGATGGCTGCTATATCAGTCGCTTGTTTTTCAACATGTTGAAAAACAAGCGACTGCAACGATCAGCCGACATGAACGATGTCGGCTGATCGTTGCACTCTATTCCACGGGACGAATATCGTTCGTGGCGGCCGATATCGGCCGAATACGAACGATATTGCTCCTCTAAACGACCCGTGGAATAGGGCCATTAGTAAGCATAAAAAAAAAAGAGTTTTATTCTGCCACGCGAGACCAGAAGCCGTCTGTGACTAGTCATAGCTCTCTGCCAGCCTGCATGCAGTGCGGATAATTGACAGGCAGAGAGCCGTGACTAGTTCTCGCTGACTAGTTCCTGCCCCTCTCCTGGCCTAGTACTACTGCTGCAGCCGTGGCTCATACGTTCCACGAACTACACAGTATCTCTATAGTCGTACTGATTGGTTCCATATAAAGCTTCTCTTAATCTTAATATCAAAAGTTTTTGTAAACGATAAGAACACTTTAAAAACCTGAACATAGTGTCTACATCCGAGCCTAGAATGCACTGTAGTAGTGTGAGCCTACATTGATTTCTATAAGCCCCAGCCTCCACAGTGGTATAATGCATAATGATCAAGTATTGTTAATTAGAGATGAGCGAACCAGCCGGATTTCTGGTTCGTATGAATCAGAAATCTCGGCGGCTGACTCCTGCTGTCTGCTGGCTCCGTGCAGCGGGTGGATACATCGTAAGGAACACCTGGAAAACTGGGATACAGCCAATGCCATTTCTATTGTTAATCATCTGTCATTCACATGCAGGAGCCCATGAATGCAGACATAACTAAATTCACTAAATAACACACATTACAAAGTTATACATGCCGTCCAGGCATGAGGGACGGATGGAGCGGTTCGGCCGGCCTCCCGAAGATGACATCATTGTCCCAAGATGGCGGACGGGGGTTGACACGAATCAGGTGAGTATATTGCATCACACTTCCGGGTCTAGCATGGGTGGGGGGGGGGAACACGGGAAAGGGGGCCACTCACTATAAATTTGTAATGTGTGTTATTTAGTGAATAATTTTGAAACGCCGCGCTACCCCTTTAAATACACCAGTAAGACTAAGATAATCGGCATTTGTCACCTTGGGTTATTACACCGTGGTGCACTAGCCTTGCCGAAGAGATGTTTCGGTGAGTCACAGTAAAGTTATGGCATTACCATGACTCGCATGCGACCTCAATGTTTCCCTATAGGTGAAAGAGTTACACAACAGTTACAAGACTTCCAGCATGGTCAGAATTGTTGAAGCTGTGACAATTGTTATTGTTAAGCCCTGGGCTAATGTCTACGGAAGCTACAGTTGACCTACTAATAAAAAAAAATGATACTATGACTGATGCTCAAAAATATGTAAAGATAGAAATGGAAAAAATAATACAAAAATACTATCCTCTATAGACTGTTATGTAACTTTGAATAGACATGATTTAAACTGATTGTATTATATGGTGTAACACATTATATATAATGGAGCGGGATACAAAAAGCACTATATCTGGCCAGTGCTGAATGGGGGGGGGGGGGGGGGGGTTGGGGGTTTCTCTGTAGGGACATACTCTTACGTATTCAGGTATTCACAATGGATTGATTCTAAGGACGTTGTCTTTTTCTCCCTCTATACGGGTATAAGGATATCAGGACTAGAAATTTCTGGCGCATACTGCATTATCCCTTTAAGCGGGAAGTCCTGAGTTGCGATGACGTCACGACTCGGGGGAAATACCTGTCCTGGCTAATGGACTGGCCACTCAGCCAATCAGTGACTGAAAAGGCATCACGCCCAGTCACTGACTGGCTGAGCGATCTGTCCATCAGCAGGGTGGTGACGTGTCAGCGTCCGCTCACCACAGGCACGAGGAGAGGTAGGTTAGGACTGCTGATCAAATTCCCCCCGGCTGCAGGATTTTCAAAACGGCCAGATTTCCTCTTTGAATACAAGTTTTTTTGTGGCAGGGTTCCTCTTTAGGAAGAGAAGGAGAAGGTTCCGCTTTTCTCAGATAAGCAGCAATCCAACCACTCGGACCCCCGCTGATCCTGATGGAACATCAGCACACAAATTCAGCCCTCACTCCATTCATTCTCTATAGGGCTTCCGAACATTGACAGAAAACACTGTATAGCATCACCATACAGTCATTATTAAAAAAAAATTATACTGCATTTGTATATTTTTCATTAAATAAACATAGCTCTATGGAATAGTACAGAAGCCTGTGTTATTCCATCCAGGAGTAAAATGCAAACCATGAAGGAAACCACCCAAATGGGGGCAAAATTAATACTTTCCTGGGCACGTGGTCTATGGATATGTGTGCTATAGGTGTTTTGGGAGATTTTCTTATACATACAACACACTGACACACAAGCCTAAAGCCCCTATTACACGAGGCGACTGGAGGACATCGTTCATGTCGGCTGATCATTGTGTTCTATTACACAGGACGATTATCGGCCGTAACGGCCAATAATCGTTCCGTGCAATAGGGCCTTAACAGGTTGCGAGGGCCAGTTGTGTCTTGTGTCTGGCCATTTAACTTCAAAGAGAGATACAGGTGCTTTGCATACAAATAAACCTAAAGTAACACTAGACTAATTCTCCAGCCAAGGAGTGGCTTTGTTTATTTCCTTTGCAGAGAAGCGATTACTTTGGGCACAGAGCATAGTGGAGGGGGCTCACACAAGACAAATGTCTGTTATGTTGTACAGAGACAAGTGCAGACACACCCTTACCGTCTACCAAGGGCACCCCTCCATAATCCTACCTGACCTTGCCCTGGAATACACAAGGCAATGTCCAGGTGACAAGCAAAACAAGGAGATCGCTACGACTGCACAATGATCTCTATGTGGATACAGGTTGCAACTGCCTAAAGTATTGAAGTGCCATGAAGTATTCTGGATAAAAAATAGTCAGAGCAATAAGCCTTATAGGAGTATGGGAATTTATCAGCCATTTCAGATATTCAGTGATAACTGCTGTTATTAGGACTTATGGTGCGGTTCCCCCCAAGTTCCTCCTTTCCTTCAACTTTATCTAAGTAAAGATGGCCATATACTGTATAATGACGTCAGCAAAACCTGCAGATAATGGAGGGACTGCGGCCTCCTGACTTTTCAATAAGAGATGCTACACCTGTACTGGGTCTGCAGGACTATCGATATCTGTAAGCGTCACCTGAATGATGAGGCCCTGATGAGATAACCGGGTCACTGAATCCAAAACAAGCTCCAGAGCAGCTGTCCTCCATACACACTATGCTCACATTACACGATGCTCCGAAATGGCTCCTGATGTTGGCGATTTTCTGCTTTTCTAAAACCTGTAAGCCATTACTGTGAGCGAGGTGCCATAATACAAAGTCTCCTTTGTATTATACTGTACTGAAATAGACCGCTGGATTTCCATGGTGTTCCAGGTTTATGGCCGTGCACACATTTTACAAAAAAAACAGGTGTTGAAAACTATAAGGGGCCAAAGTATGTATGTAGCCCAATGAAGACTGGAAAAATCAACACGATCCTCTGTTTCAACCCAGGGTATGGTATATAGGTATAAATCAGGGGTCTCAAACTCGCGGCCCTCCAGCTGTTGCAAAACTACAATTCCCATCATGCCTGGACAGCCAAAGCTTTAGTTTTGCAACAGCTGGAGGGCTGTGAGTTTGAGACCCCTGGTATAAATAAAACGTTATGTACATACATATTTTATGTCTCTTTTAACCTCAGTGCTTCAGTATAATTTAATCGAGTTTATATGTAAACCTTACAAATCCCACTTTTGTAAAAGACTCCATATATATCCTTTTTGAGGTCATGTTCCTTTTTGGTAATTTGTTTCTTCCATGTGTATAATATGTTATGTGTATCTGCTTGTACCACATTATTAACAGGTTTCACTAGATATTGCTGTTGTTTCAGAAACCAGGAGGTTATAAAAGGTAACACAAGCAGGAAGTGAGTTAATCTGTGGCTTGAACCACTAGGCAAAAGGCGTGGAGCAGTTCCAGAATAAACAGGCCAACCAAGGAGGACCCCCAAAGAAGTCTGTAAAGAATGTTGCAGGGAAATCTTATAAGTCTTCTCAGTAAGCTCCAACCCAGTTCTGCAAGACTATTATAAAAGAATATAAGAGACCGTGACACGAAACAACAATTGAGGAAAGTGTCCTTTAGTGTGTAATGCAGTATGTGTGCATGTTTATGTATGTGTGTGTATGTTAACATCAGCATTTGTTGGTGTTGTGATGCCGCTGTCTTATGGCTGTACTTTGGTGTTGTACTTCTAGGTATGCCCCTCTCTGTCAAGTATCTTTTTTGCCTTAAGGGCCTATTCCACGGGTCTTTAAGAGGAGCAAACGAGCGCTCTCAGCGCTCGTTTGCTCCTCGTTCCCCGCTCACTGCTGCCGCTATTCATCGCGACAGCAGCGAGCGGGTGAGTGCGGGAGGGGGCGGCGGGGACCTGGGGGGGGGGGGGGGCTGCCCAGGTGATATCTGATCGCCCAGGCAGCCCATAGGATATAGCAGCATCTGCTGCCAATGCTCCTATTCAACGGAGCGACGGCAGCAGATCGCTGCTATATCAGTCGCTTGTTTTTCAACATGTTGAAAAACAAGCGACTGCAACGATCAGCCGACATGAACGATGTCGGCTGATCGTTGCACTCTATTCCACGGGACGATTATCGTCCGTAGCGGCCGATATCGGGCAAATACGGACGATAATCGTTCCGTGGAATAGGGCCTTTAGAGCCCTATTACACCAAATGATTATTGCCCATATCGGTTGGTTTAGTAGGTCATGTTAAAAGTCAATGACATTGTGCATGTCGGCTGATTGTTGTCTTTAATGCTGCATTTACACGGAGTGATAATTCGCCCAAGCGAACGATTAACGATTTCGAAGTAATGATGTGTTTTTTATAACGATCAGCGTTTAGATGGAACGATATATCGTTTGGAAAACTCATTATTGCGATCGTTTTGAGATCGCTTAAAGAAGCAGTTCAGTTTTGGTTTTTTTCGGCACCCCGGGTAGCCACTGTCATGTATACTTACAGAAGATGATCGGTGTCCCGTTCCCGTCGGTCAGTTCCCGTCCCGCGGTGCCGTTCAAATCGGGCGCGCTCACTTCCGCCGGCGCTGTGACTCCTCTTCTCTCCCTTGTAATTTGAACGCCGGAAGTCACGCGGTTCCATAGCAAATGCATGGAAGCGAGTGACTTCCGGCGTATAATCACTGGTCAGAGAAGAGGACTCGCAGCAACCGGCGGAAGTGAGCGCACCCGATTTTTCAATGGCACCGCGGGACGGGAACTGACCAACGGGAATGGGACACCGATCATCTTCTGTAAGTATACATGACAAGTGGCTACCCGGGGGGCCGAAAAAAAAAAACTGAACTGCTTCTTTAAGCCTATCTCACACATAGGGTGAATCGGTGAAAGACTGTTTACACGCAGCGATCTGCTAATTTTTAGCGAACAACAAACGATGATTTGAGAACATACTGAAATATCAAAATGAATGATTTCTCGCTCGTCGCCTGATCGTTCACTGTGTTTACACAAGCCGGTTAACGCTCAAATGCGATCGTTATCGCAAACATTTGAATTGTTCGTGTAAGAGCACCATAAACATGAACTATAAAAACAATAACGATACACAATATGTGTAACAGGAGTGGCGACAGCAGACCACCACTCTCTTCTATGGGCCATCCGGATTATCTAAGCATTGTCCAGGCAGACCCTCCTGCAGCTGCCTGCACTCCTCCTTCCCCCCTTTCTGTTCCTCCCTGCTGCATGTATTAGCACGGGATGGTAAACAGGAACGAGAAGCAAGCTTGCTTGCTCCTCAATATCAGGCCGTGTAATAGGCTCCTTAATTGCAGTTAATCGCACGCTGCCAAGCTCTGATACTCAGCTGTGACACCATGCTTAGTCTGCTGAAGGGGGGTGCCAGCATCAGCATAGGTTTTGCAGAAGCTTGATGCCAACACAGATAATCGTCTCGTGGAATAGAGTGCAACGATCAGCCGACATCGTTCATGTCGGCTGATCGTTGCAGTCGCTTGTTTTTCAACATGTTAAAAAAAAAGCGACTGATATAGCAGCGATCTGCTGCCGCCGCTCCGTTGAATAGGAGCGTCAGAAGCAGATGCTGCTATATCCTATGGGCTGCCCGGACGATCAGCGATCACCCGGGCATCCCCCCCGCAGCTCCCCGCTGCCCCCTCCCGCACTCACCCGCTCGCTGCGGCCGCGTTGAATAGCGGCGGCAGCGAGCGGGGAACGAGGAGCAAACGAGCGCTGAGAGCTCTTGTTTGTTCCTCTTAACGACCAGTGTAATAGGCCCTTAAGACTAACCTGCGGTTATAACAGTCTGAGTGAGATTACTTCTGGCCTGTCCTATTGACATTAACGTGGATCTGCATTCACATTTATCCTGGTTGTCATTGGAAACAGTCAAGAAGCTTGTTGTCAGATATATTCTCAGAGTTCCTATAATGCAAAAGAGAGCTGGTGCAATCCGTATGCAGACTCACAAATGGCTCATTGCAGAATTGCTCCATTGACATTGCCAAGTCCGTCTAGAAGAAGAAGGAAGTACAGTAGATCTATAGATAGGTGAAAGAAGCTACAGCAAAATTAAGAGTTCCAGATGTCTGACTAAAAGCTGAATTTTAATATTTTTCTAGCCTAAAGTAAGGCCTAAAGGCTACATACACCTTTGGGCTATGTTAACACAACGTGAACACCCGGCCGTTGATCTTTCCGGCCACGGAGCTCTGATGCGGGCGCATCAGTGCGCCCGCATAAGAGCTTCCCATAGCCCACAGTGAAGCAAGCGGCCGGGTCTTTCTTTCTGCGGCCTGAATTCACTGAATTGCGGCCGCAGAAAACTGACATGTCAGTTTTTTCCAGCGCCGCATGGGATCCCGGCCGGAGCGCATACGATGTGTGTACGCTCCGGCCGGGATCCCATTGAAAATAAGGCTATGTTCCACCCCTCAAAACTACGGCCGTAGTTCTGCGGCGAGAACTACGGCCGTAGTTTTACATAGTGGGAACATAGCCTAGGAATGGGAAAAAAATAATTGTTACATGTGTTAATGGTTGGCTTGAGCTAAAAATGCTGCACTAAATTTGTGTCTTCAAACATTAATTCACTTTCAGACACCCTGATATTAAATTTGCCGGTAGCTTTTAAACTTCTTTGAGTGGAGAACGGCGGCAGCAGGAGCTGTCAGCGCTCCCTTGCTCCTCGTTCCCTGCACGCTGCCAGCGCTATTACACGCATCGGCAGCAAGCGAGTGAAGGGGAGGCTGTGGGGAGCCCGGGTGATCACTAGATCGTCCGGGCAGCCCATACAAGATAGCAGCGGTCTGCTATCACCACTCCTATTCCACAGAGTAACGGCAGCATATAGCTAAGTCATTTGTCTTTCAACATGTTGAAAGACAAATGACAGACAACGATCAGCCAACATCGTTCATGTCGGCTGATCGTTGTTTTCTATTACACAAGACGATTAGCGGCCATAACGGCGGATAATTGTTTAGTGTAATAGGGTCTTATGGTGTGACAGCACTGCAGCCCGAGACCATGCGAAGATAGCACAGGAGAACCCCAGGAGAGCGGGGTTAGATAAGGAAAGAATGTTTATTATATTCAGACACAGCTGTCTGACAGATTCTTCTTATCTCTGAGAGATATTCAGATGAATGACTTGAGGCCAAAACGGTCCACTATTGCCCTGTGTAAAAGGGCCAGCAATCTCTAACAAGCTCGGCTGAACGCTTCATTTTGCCATGCTAAAAAATTGAAGTTTGTTGGGCGCACATCTCTCTGTGTAATAGGAGATGTGTGGCCGACGAACCAATAAAGCAAAGCTCCACGCGGACGATACTATGATCACTCACACTGCCCTCCTTACACACCAGTTAAGTTTCGAGCTACAAGATCTGCGCACATCTGTTTGCCTCCCATTGAGCCATATAAGAGAGACCTTCACAGCCGCAAAGTAGTAGAAAATATTCAATGAAGACTATTCAGAAAGTTGCCACTATGTGTGAATGTGAGCTACGTACACAGCAGTTCTATGGCTGCATTTTAGTATCTGCCCCAACAGCCAGTCCAGCTGAATTAAGATCTCCCTTTGGCTTCTATAAAGACCGTAAATGTTTAGGACCCCCAGGGGTGCAGGCAAAAACAGGACAAGGTAAAGTAAGTCTACGACATAGTCAGTTACCATTGTCTGGTCCATTCATGAGATTCCTTGTTCTCAGTATACTGTGAATGAAATGATGAAGGTGCATTAGAAAGCTAAATGGTTCAAATGTAAATGAACGTCCTGTATGACTGGTCCTGCCTGACTATCCTGTTGATCTGTACAATGGGCACAGTGCTAATAATCTACTATTGTGCTCTGCTACTAGGTGGAAACTCCCAGTTTATAGTCTTCAGACATGTGAAGTGGTAATGGTCAAAGGCCGCGTCTATCTTTTGTATTGTCCCGGTGCATCTAAAGTGAAAAATGGATCAACATTACAAACAGTCCTGTAAATGAGGGTGTGAAGGTAGATATTATGGCTCGCAGTCTGTGCACCCAATTCTATATTGTCACATAGTGCATAGAGTATATCATAAAAGTCTGATAGGTGAAAGATCCATTCCCAGTGCCCCCATATATCATGAGACTAGGGAGTCCTCTAATTCTTCAGCTTTTCAGAGTGGAGGATGAGAGGTTGTGGGATCTCGATTTATAGCTTTAATATGCATGACTGTAAAATACTAATAATGTAATATAATATACTAAGGGCCAGTTCACACAGAGTAAAACTGGCAGAATCCCGCCAGCCTCAGTGTAATACTTGCTGTCTATGGGAGGGCTTGCGCGTCTCCTCTCTCCGCGCCTCTTCATTCGGAAGAATTGACATATCAACTCTTTCGTGCGGAGAGAGGAGACGCGAGCCCTCCCATAGACAGCTTGTATGACATGGAGGCTGGCGGGATTCCAACAGTTTTACTCCGTGTGAACTGGCCCTAAAGATGCAAAACACTTGGGTGCTACAAGGACTACAATCTACAGTGAAGAAAGACATGTGCAGTGTTCTTACCTCAGGGGTGACAGAGAGGTGAGTTGGGATGCCCAGGGGTCTAACCCCCATCTATGAATGATATAATATATACTGTCAGTATGCCATAAATATCTCAAATAGAAATGTGCCTACATTTAATAGCATCACTGGCGGTAGAACAGTCTGACAAAGTTACCCACAAGCCAGAAAAGACCCTTGTCTTCTATCTAGGAAAGTAATGTGTCTGATCAATGGAGGTCAAACAGGATAGGTCTTGTGTCTCATGGTGGAGGTCCAACAGGATAGATGATAAGTATCAGATTGGTGGTCCACCAGGATAGGTGTTATGTGTTTGATCGGTGAAGGGCCATCAGGATAGGTGATATGTGTCTGATCGGTGGAGGTCCAACAGGATAGGTGATATGTGTCTGATCGGTGGAGGTCCAACAGAATCATTGAAAGGTGTCTGATTGGTGGAGGTCCTCCCATTGTGAGGGGATGGAGTATCAATTTACTTGCTTAATTTACCCTGCATTCACAGGGGATGCCAGTAGGAGTTTGAGAGGAGGTTACACACTTATGTGAATAGGTTATACGTGTCTAACCTGAGAAAAACCCTTTAAATAAACTACTCTGGCCAGCCTGGTGCTGCTCACCAACTATACTATTAGAACATTACAAGAGGATGTAAACTACACAGTGTACTTTATCTCATGTCTTCATAGTGCTGTAGTAGAACACATCTCCTTCTGGTCCCTTCCCTCTCTGTGACGTTTTTCGGTGACTGACAGAAATACGATATCAGATTAGTCATGCATTAAATGCAGAGTAAGCAGTTCCCTCGATGCCAGCTGTCACTTGTCCATGAGCATCGGGAATCTGAGAGTCACTGATCATCACAGCTCAACGCTCACATTATTTTATCTACATTAAAGCTACGCAACTGGGAAGACGCCATGCTAAGCAGCGCTCGGAGGGCAAGTTATTTAATATGGAGTTTGGCAAGGTAACCAGAATGACTTACCCTGCAGTGATGAGAAGCAACCAGGATGACACAGGCTGCTCTGTCCACAATGTCTGGAGGCTGGAGGTGCCCTCATTGCATTGCCTTCCATACATTAGGCCATCGTGCACACTTTCTATTGCACAGAAGTGCTAAGTAACAATTTATCAGTATTACTGACAACGTCATTAGGTGGAGTACTGTCTGAGACATAAGTATTAAAATGTTACAGAGATCATGATAAAAGGTCTATAAAGCTGTCAATATCCTGATGGTTGTTCGGCTGACAACCACCCTGAGAACTTTCATGCTTCATTGTTTCAATAGAGGGAGTAAGATAAGTGGCTGCCAGACTTATCTGGTGCTGCTTATCTAGGTGAAAACAAGAGACCAGTTCAAATCCAGCATATTGGACCTTCATGTCCCACTTCTAGAAGTTTTCAATGCTTTTCTGATTACTTTTCAGCTTAGGGTACTATTACACGAAGCGATTTTTTTGACAATAAACAAACTCAAACGACCGCTATGGCGAACGAACTAAAATTGTTCACCCAATTACACGAAACGATGATTGTTACTTATCGAAATTGCGTTTGTCTTGTCGTCGCCATCGCGAACGACCGAACAACGTCTTATTACATGTGAACGACTTGCGAAGATCAACGATAAATATAGGTCCAAATTCTATTAAACGACCAAGGATTTCACGTTGGTTGTTTAATCGTTGTCTGCTATTACACCAAACGATTATCATTCAAATCCGAATTATTTAACGATTTTTTGAACGATAATCGTTCCATGTAATACCACCCCTAGACATTTATATCTCTTATATTGACCTTATATCCTAGTCAATAATGGCAGCCACACTTTCACAGAGCCATATAGACGCAAACATATACCTCAAAGTATAACTATTAGAGATGAGCCCAACACGAGCATGCTTAAGTCCGATCATTGGACATTTGATTACCGATGGCTAACGAAGTTGGATGCCGCCCTAGGGAGTCCAAGAAAGCAGGGATACAGCCCATGGCCATGGGTTGTCTCTTACCTTCATCCTCAGCGCCGTTTCCATGAACTTGCAGTTTAATCCCCCGTCTAGTAAGGCCATTTGGAGCACTGGGGGGGGGGGGGGGGGGGGGGTTTACCGTCCGAAAAGCACTGTCCCCGGACGACCTGCTCCACTGATAATCATTAGAGGGACAGTCCAGCTGGGGGCGGATCAGCGCTCTGGGGCGGAACCTTATTGCTATAAACGGGCTTACTAGACGGGATCAAACTGCACAGAAACATCGCCGAGACTTACCTTCATCCTTAGCACCCCATGAGCAATAGGAACATATCAGCAGGTTAGATTCTTCTAACCTTCTGATAGTTTCCCTTTAATGTAAAGGTTACATTTTTATGTGATGTATTATCATAGGCTTCTCATGCTGCATTACATTTTTCATATAATGATCACCTTGTAGAAGATTTACAGAGTGACAATGTGAGCGATTCACCTCTACAAACTATACAGAGCCCCAGTCATTCCACTTGACTCATTTATAGGATATAACTTTGTTCTGTTTAGAAAAAAAACAAACAGCTGCTGCCAGAATGCATTATGCAAAGTCAGCTCCACCCAAGACAAAGACTTATAACACTACGTACTGGCTGTGCTCAGCCCGTGTGCAGGTGATTGGGCAAAGGTCTGGAGATCTCTTCTTGTATAAGGGCCTCTATACAAATTAGACATGTCGTCTAAACCTAACAACTTCAAAAGTACCAGCTAACCCTCTAATGTGTATAGGAGCCCATATGCCTTACACTAAAGTCGGCCTAAACCGCCACTGCCACTTCCATAGACTTTAGGATGATCATAATAACATGCCCCAATGCCCATACAGCATAGCATCCCGTTCCTGGACTTCACCTGGCTGTCTTCTTAGATCCCCGCCAGCTACATCATGACCCGGTTGATGGATGCCACCCTTGTGACATTCAACCTGGGTCGTTACATAACCAAAAGCCGACAGAAGAGGACACCTGGTGGGAGCCCGGAGATGCGGCACAGCGCTTGCATGGGGACAGGTGAGCATATTGTCTTTTTTATTTGCCCCCACCATGACGTTTGTCTCCCCCGCTGGACTTCTCCTTTGCCAAGCCCAGTGTTTATGTGTCTAGAGGGATCTGGGAACATAGCTATTGGTCAAACGCACATTTAACCAACAGTAGTGATGAATGAAATTACTCTAAACCCGAACACTTGGCATTTGACTTCTGGTAGATGCAGAAGATAGATGTGGCCCTTCCTATAGCTGTATCCTTGTCTTCCAGGACTCCCTAGGGCTGAATCTAACTTCTCCAGCCATAAAGAGTCAAATGGAAGAACCCAAGTGTTAGGTAAGTTCGCTCATCACTACCCAACAGCCATCTGTGTATAGCCCTCTTATTTAAGAAGCAGCCACTGAACCAAAACCATTTGCTTATGGTGTTTTATATTTCCCTATTGACTACCAGCAAACATCTAACCACAGTGTTTTTTTTACCTAAAAAAAGGTCATGTGGTAATTATGGCATTTTTATTGGCTGTTTCTTTTTTTTTTTTTTTTTTTGGGGGGGGGGGGGGTGCCAAGTATAAACCCAGCCTGATGCCGTCAGTTCAGATCAATGGTTTGTGTTCACACCTCACTGCTTCCTTCCATTAGCAGTATACCCTGATGAATACCTCCAATGTCTGCCAGTCTATAGTCGTAGCATGGCATATGTTGTACATTGACTCAGATAAAGAATTGTTGTTAAGCATCAGTCGGAGATTTACAACCCCGGGGGGCATAATCTCTACTTTATGATCACCTAGTGAAGGACATTTCAGGAGACAAGCACTAAGTGGTTCTGAAAGTTCCCATAGAGCAGCTCACCTGTAACCACAGCCTTGTTAGCATAACTTGGCACTGCACAGTACATTACATAATCCCTATGTAAAGGCTGCGTTCATTGAGAATATTTTGCAGTCACACCCTGAGCGGTAACACTAGGGCTCGGAAATCAAGCAGCTCCTATGTATTAACACCATTCAGGGCTGGTCCGTCCCAATAAAAATAATATTCTCTGTTTATAGCTAGCACACTCACATCCTTTATATATCCTGCAGGATAGCCATTCATTACAGGCACAGCTCACACCATCAGGTCAGCTTAGTATATTACATAAAATGTCAGTTCCAGATGTTACAATGAAGAATGACCTTCGCTGAACTATTCTAATACATTGGGAAACTTCATATGTAGAATATGGTCTTAAGAAGCCATAAGGAAGAGATGGGGAATCTACGGCAGCAAAACGGCAATTGTCATCATGCCTGTACCACTAATGGCCCTATTCCACGGGTCGTCTAGAGGAGCAAACGAGCGCTCTCAGTGCTCGTTTGCTCCTCGTTCCCCGCCGCCACTATTCAACGCGGCTGCAGCGAGCGGGTGAGTGCGGGAGGGGCGGCAGGGAGCTGCGAGGGGGCTGCCCGGGTGATCGCTGATCTTTCGGGCAGCCCATAGGATACAGCAGTGTCTGCTGCCGATGCTCCTATTTAACGGAGCGACGGCAGAAGATCTTTGCTGTATCAGTCGCTTGTTTTTCAACATGTTGAAAAACAAGCGAGTGCAACGATCAGCCGACATGAACGATGTCGGCTGATCGTTGAGCTCTATTCCACGGGACGATTATCGCCTGTAGCGGCCGAATACGGACAATAATCATTCCGTGGAAAAGGGCCTTAAAGCTTTGGGAATTGTAGTCTTGTAACAGTTGGAGGGCCGAAGGTTCCCTATCCCTGAGCTAACAAGTATAACATGGAACAAGCCAATGTTAAATCTGCACCAAGACCTGGCGGTACTGAAAGTCTGGGAGGGTCATTACACCAATCCGGCCCACCGTGTTAACATCCAAGGGACCCCTCAGCCTGGCAGGTCCCTGACCACAGAGGAACAAGGTACAACCGGCACTTTAAACTAAAAGCAGATGTGCCACCATACCTGTGTGCCCAACCGGCACTGGCGTCACAGCACAACATCACTGGGCCCGGCTGTATCTCGGCCAACCACCACCGGAGAGGCGTCACGCTCTACCATCTAGCAAGTGTCCGGCCGTACCTCCGCCACAACACCTCCGGAGGTCACCACAATAGGAAGGATCGCATTACCTGTTCCCGGTCAGGAGCTCTTCCCCGGCTGTAGGCACAGGACCCTGTACCCGTGGACATACTGGCTTACAGCGGGCTTGGTGGGAGATGCCAGTTGAAGAACGGCCCGACAAGATATGCCAGTAAAAGAGTGGCACGTATTGTGAAGAAAGACACGAGAGCTGCTGATGGGAACACATCGTAGGATGGGAATCCTATTCACTAAGATATGTTATTTATTAAGCCAGTAGGGTAAGGAGACATCCGAGGGGGCCAGGAGAGGTATCCAAAAACTCAAGGGGGTTCAGTGATTAAAACCGAGTGGCTTTGGAACATTTATTTTTAGAAGGTCATGGGTGGAATATCCCTCGAATTCTCCTATTATCAGTAATAAAGCTACAAATTTTCAACAAGGTTTTTCAGCACTCTAGGGTTACACATTGCAGTGAAACCTTGGGTTACAAGTAACTTTGTTTGAGAGCGTTTTGCAAGACAAAAATTTTAGTAAAAAACTCAGTAAGCAAGCAAGATTTCTAAGTACAAGCCCTGGTGTCCCCATCCTGATACTGTACTGGGTAGAAAGCACTCTCATTTTAACCCACTGATATCTGATTAACTTTGCCATTGATTGGCTGCCTTACAGCTCTCCTCCGGTTCCTGACCACATCACCACTGTTTCCCTTTGTCCCCTGAATTAACCCCTTCACCGATAGATACTTCAGGCAGCTGGCAATATTACCAGCAGGTACTGGCACCAGCAGGTTAGCAGCCACCTGGGGGTTGTTGGTGCAGACGGATAGTTAACTGATTAACCCCTTTCTTACGGATACAATGTTCTTTATTGATACAGAACACCTTACCTACCTTATTTTTGGGTTGTTGAACGAATTGTCTGCATTTCAATTATTTCTTATGGGAAAATTTGCTTTGATATACAAGTGATTTGGATTACAAGCACGGTCCCAGAACAAATTATGCTCGTAATCCAAGGTTTCACTGTATTTTGCATTAACAGAGTACTGACATTTCTACAAGTGTTGAGTAACATGATGGACAAGTACAATTCATTTAACCTGTGTCAGTGAAGGAAAACAATGGCATACCATTCTAGAAGTGTGCTTTACCGAAAAGCCATTTGTCAATTACTGTCTATGTACGGCCATTGACCTTTCTAGGGTTAGCAAAGAAAGGAAAATCCATAATATCTGGTCAGTATAATATACAGCAGTGGCTCCAAAAGACGTTATGCAATTCATTCCAGTGACATAGTATAAGATAACTGTATTCTCCAAAAATAAGATTATCAAGGCGCGTGTTCTCAATACTGAATACAGACCCACTCCTGGTTCTGGCTAAAAAAATGACCTCGTCAACATTGTTCATGTCGACTGATCGTTGCCTTCAGGACGATTATCGTCCGTAAAGGTCGATATTGGTCGAATATGGCCGACAATCGATTTGTGTAATAGGGCCTTTAGGGTCCTATTCCACGAAGCAATTTTTCGACCATTAATGATAAACGACCTCAAATGACCGCTATGGAGAACGACCTGAAATCGTTTGCCTTATTACATAGAACAATAATCGTTACTTATGATCGTTCTTGTGGTCGTCCTGTGGTCGCTACTGCATTTGTTTCAGAGCTCGACGTCTTATTACACCGAACGATGTGCGAACGATTTGCAAATGATCAACAATAAAAATAGGTCCAAATCGTCTGCAATTACACAAAATGATTATTGTTTGATTGCAACCGATCTAATGATTTTTTGAACATTAATCGTCCCGTGGAATAGGGCCCTTATTTTTTTTTCTTGGCGATAAGCAGTATCCAATGTGTCTATTAGCCCCTTATCTCTACCTTTCATAGGAATAACAAAGGGGCAGTTTGGAAAATCGGGCACCTGTCAGCTGATTACTTTTATCTATAGTAGTTCTTCACCTCCTTTCTCTCTAGAGAGTGGTAGTAGGGCAGATAAGTGGCAGATTGTTTGGTATAATAGTCTAAACTAGCACCAAGAAAAATCCTAATCTCCTTTCTGTATATCCTTATCTTCATGTAAAAATACAGTGGTACCTTGGTTTAAGAGTAACTTGGATTTAGAGTGTTTTGCAAGAAAGGTTTTTCAAAGTTTTTAAAATATGTAACGTGGTTTGAGAGCATTGTTTTGGTTTAAGAGCTCACTGTACTGGGTGAGAGGGGGAGTGGGGGGAGGGGCGTGGTATGCACAGCAGGGTCTACAGCACTTTACTCTGACCCAGGAAGTCTCCCTCATCTTCCAAACGATGGCAGATCCACTTCAGGCTGGGGCTTACATCAGGGGACAGGACTGTGGAGGTAATTTCTTCATAGCTGTAACCCCTCTCTCCCCGGACAGAGAGTGCTGCATGTATGTGCCCACATATGCCCTGCTCATTCCTCCCTGCAGTCTATGTCAGCCCTTGTGTGTGCCATCCTCTCCATTCCTGCTATAATGTGCCTGCACTCACACTCAGCTATACACACTGCTGCTATAATGTGCCTACACTTACACTCAGCCATTCAAACTGCTGTTTATAAAGTTTCTGTCACTGTCCTCCTGCACAGCTCTGTGACTGTCATGTGAACACACAAACCTCAGACAGGAGCCCTGCTTCTCTATTCTAGCCTGTTGTATTCCGCTACTGCATTATGGGGATCTGCAGCTCCATCCTGTATCTACAAACTGCTGCTGTTTCTTCAGGTTTATGCAGTTACTATACATTATACACCACATGCTGATTGCTATACTGTACAGTAACTGATAATATCACATATCCAGCTTTTTCTCATTGTTTGTTTCATCTGTTCTACATGTTATTCAGAATATTTAAAAATCATTATTTTTGGGGTGTGGAACCAATTGTCTGCATTTCAATGATTTCCTATGTGGAAATTTGCTTTGGTTTAAGAGTGATTTGGATTACAAGCACGGTCCCGGAATGAACTATGTTTGTAATCCACTGTACATATTTTGCAGTCAATGCTACTATTCAAGTTGGAGTCACAAATCTAAAGAAACAGCAACAAATCCTTTGCAAACCATCTAGTAATGTGGCCTCAGGCAATGACCGCTCTTAATGGTTCTGCTACATCCTGGCAGAGTCCCACTACCCTGAAAGCATTTAGCGTGATGTGTTGCCAATAGCTCCAAAGCTGCATTTACTTCTAAGAAAAAGCTCTGGTCAGATGACAATGACATAACATGCAAAGTGATGTCTGGGGATAAAGTGGACTATAGTCACCCTCAGGTTATACAGCTGCGAATGAATGAATGCCTACAATAGGAATACTCCTTTTAGCTTCCATGAATACGGTCTGGTAATTTCTATGGACAGCGCCACCTTGACGGAAATTATTGTGAAGCCTTCTAAACCCTGTATGCTGCCATATAGAGTCTCCATGATGCATTTTATTCTATAAGGGTGCCTTCCCACGTACCGTATCCCACACAAAATTTGCATGGTACAAATAAACGCACATAATACGCTGCTGCGGAAATACACTGCCATTGAGTTACAAAGTAATCATTATCGCAGCGGATTTCATTGCGATACGGTACACGTGAAGGAACCTTATAGGTAATACTTCTAAAGGATAAAGTGGAATTCAGGGGGAACATTTTATTTTTCATTGCTCTGATCCCACAGGTTGAGGCCCGTTCACACGGAGCAAAAACTTCAGAATCCCGCGGCGCTCAGTGTCCTGCTTTGTGTCAAGGGGAGAGCGCAATTTTTGCTCAGTGTGAACGGGGCCTAATATAGTAATAATCCATATACAATCAGAGATACCCCCCCCGCACCCCAACCGTATATATGTATGGCCACATTAGTAGATATTACAGATCTCTATAACACGGGTCTGTCCCACGGCTGTGAGCATCAGCTCTTGTTCTCTATGAGCTTCATATGATAGGAATTAAACCCCAGTCACATGACGCCGGCAGAGATTACACAACTATCCTCATTCTCCTCCAGTTATAATATACAGACAGCTGCTGGGAAACAGAATAAAACCCAGCGTTTCTGGAAAGGCCGCAGAGGTGACGGCCCCATAGGCCACAGAGTAAGCGAGTGCTGCCAGACTGATCTCATCCTACTATACCTGGTGCTAACATTACAATATTAGGAAACATCAGAATTTCCCACTACACAGGGATATAGTAGTATGCTCCTGACCATAAAATGCTAATAATACAATACACATGATCATCGTCATCATATACCAATATAAAATCAGGTAAAACTATCTGATAAGGTTCTCGGTTCCTCATTCCTATATATGTGTTTGAACAACATGAAACATTCCTCCTGCTTATCTAGAAGCATAAAGCTCCTGGGCCCTGCTGCCACATACTGCCTGCAGCCAAGTATAGTCCGTCCCTATAGATCTATATACACCACAGGGATAGGGAGACATGTGACTATATTACCATGTAAGGCTAGGTTCACACTGCGTTTTCAGCATCCGTTTAACGGATCCGTTTTTTTTAACGTCCAGAAAAATAGGGTCAGCAACGTTTTTTTGTCCGTTTTGGTCCGTCAAAAAAAACGGATCCGTTTTTTTTATAATGGAAGTCAATGGAAAAACGGATGCACACAAATGAATCCGTTTTTTTGCAATCCGTTTTTCATGCGTTTTTTGCAAAAAAACGGATGCGTTAAACGGATGCTGAAAACGCAGTGTGAACCTAGCCTAATCAGTGTGACGGTTGTGTATCTCTACAACGTTATGGTCCTATTAGGGTCCATTTACACAGAAAGATTATCTAACATATTATCTGCCAAAGATTTGAAGCCAAAGCCAGAAACAGACTATAAACAGAGATCAGGTCATAAAGGAAAGCCTGAGATTTCTTCTCTTTTCAAATCCACTCCCAGCTTTGGCTTCAAATCTTTGGCAGATAATCTTTCTGTGTAAATGGACCCTTATGCTACGTTTACACGGAACGATAATTGGCCC
Source organism: Dendropsophus ebraccatus (assembly GCF_027789765.1). Lineage (NCBI taxonomy): Eukaryota > Metazoa > Chordata > Amphibia > Anura > Hylidae > Dendropsophus > Dendropsophus ebraccatus. The sequence goes on from NC_091461.1 coordinate 38,806,030, forward strand.
AATCGTACGATTAACAATGTCGGAGTAATGATTTTTTTTTTCATAACGATCAGCGTTTAGACGGAACGATATATTGTACGGAAAATTCGTTTTGCGATCACTTAAGCCTATCTCACACATTGGTTAAATCGGCTAACGACTGTGCACACGGAACGATCTGCAAATCTTTTGCGAACGATCAACGACGATTTGAGAACTTGTTGAAGGATCAAAATGAACGATTTCTCGCCTGTCGTTTGATCGTTCGCTGCGTTTACACGTACGATTATCGTTAGAATTCGATCGTTATCGTGCGAATTTGCACGATAATCGTGGACCTTACAACTCTAACCTTTTTTTTAACTAGTTCTACCTGTAGAATGTCCCATGCACCATTTGTAGTCCTCTGTGCTTATTTCAGGACAACCTTCCTCCTGGTCACAAAACTTGAAAAGTAAGGGAGGACCAAGAGGTTTAAATAAGACCCAACATTTTTCACTTCAACGTTTTAACCTTTTGGGTACTGCCATGAGCAATGGAAATCCACAGCATTTCCACTCCAAAATCTTAAGTAGAAAATCTACACCAAAAACTCCTCTGCTACTGTAAACGCTATGGATTTTTCATACAGAATTTTTGAGTTAAAAATCCACAGCTAATATGCTGTGTGTGTCCCTGGCCCTTGTGGGGGTTTAAAGAAATTGTTCACCAAATCAACTGGTGCCAGAAAGTGCTAGAGATTTGAAATTTACTTGTATAAAAAAAATCTCAAGTCTTCCAATACTTATCAGCTGCTGTATGTCTTGCAGGAAGTGGTATTTTTTCCCAATCTGGAGAGAAGAATAGGTTTTCTGTGGGGGTTGGCTACTGATCTGGACAGTTCCTGACATAGACAGAGGTGGCAGCATAGAGCACTGTGTCAGACTAGAAAAAATACACCACATCCTGCAGGACATCCAGCAGCTGTTAGGTACTGGAAGACTCAAGATTTTTTATAGAAGTAAATAGCATATCTCTGCCACTTTCTGACACAGTTGATTTAAAAGGAAAAAAAACAACATTTTTTGGTGAACAATCCCTTTAACAGACACAGGGCTGATGTCTGCATTGCTAAACTGCAGCAGTAAGACACAGGGAGCTTTTGAAGGTATTTACTTATGGAGCTCTCATCCGCACAGTGTGAACGTATCCCTAGGCCTTATGTACAAAGCACAGCCATAACCACAGAGCCTATACAATGTCACATGGACCCATTGTGACTAAGTTATATAGAGTTGTAGTTGAAGCAATCATCATAAAATGCCCATAGCATAAAGCAGCGGTCTGCTGCCGTCATTCTTACATGGAGCGACAGCAGCAAATCGTTCATGATCTTTGTGTTCTACTACACAGGACTCACAAGCCTGTTAGGCCTCATTCACACGTCCGTAGGGCTGTCCATAGCCAGGCACCGGCAGCTACGGACAGCACTACAGATGTGCATACTATTGAATGGGTCTGTCAGAAACCATATTACATAGGGCAATGTTCGATTGATAATCGCCTTGTGGTATATACCCATTTTTACCATAGAAAACACAACATGTACCACTGACTCTGGCAGAGCAGAAGCTTTTAGGCTAGGACTCCATGGAGCTTCCCTCGAAGATAACCCATTCATTGTCAGCCTGGCCAAAGTCATACATGATTTTGTAAGTTTTGTTTGACATCAGCCTCCTTTAGGTTGGAATCACACTTGGTGGTTGTTTTAAAATAACGGTAATTATTTGCCAATAAGTGACGGCCATCAACTCAAATTCAACAGTGTGTGAACATAGCCTTTCTGTGGTTTCAATCCACTCCTGGTATTGGTTGCAAAATACTGCGTGGAAACACAGCCTTTGGGTATGTTCACACTGAGTAAAAGAGGTGGAAATTCTGAGTGGAATCCCGCCTGCTTCTCTGTCTCAATGTTATGTATAGGGCGCCCCCGCTCTCTGCGGCAGGCAGGATTCCGAGTGTAGTCCGCGGTGAGAATTCCGCTCAGAAATTCCGCCTATTTTCCTCAGTGTGAACATACCCTTAGGGTACAAACCCACTTGCCGGATCTGCAGCGAGTCTCCTTGCTGCGTTTTTGCAGCGAGACTCACTGCAGATCCCAGCCCTATACTTTCATTAGCAGAGAAACTCGCAGCAGGGATGTACATCCCTGCTGCGATTTTGTCTGCAGCCCTCCCCATTAACCCCCTAGCCGCCGGACATTATACATTACCGGGTCCCCGTTCCTGCTTGCTTCGGGGCTCCCGGTGTCTTCACAGCCGGCCCGGCCAATCAGAGCCGCCGAAGCAAGCAGGAGCGGGGACCTGGTAATGTATATCCTACCCGCCCCCCCTGCAGCCCCGATCGCCCCCGGCCGCATGATCGCCCCCCGCACCCCCCGGCCGCACGATCGCCCCCCACACCCCCCGGCCACATGATCGCCCCCCGCACCCTCCAGCCGCATGATCGCTCCCGCACCCCCCGGCTGCACAATCACCCCCCGCAGCCCCCATCGCCCCCGGCCGCATGATGGCCCCCCCGCACCCCCCCCGGCCGCATGATCGCCCCCCGCACCCCCCGGCCGCATGATCGCCCCCCCGCAGCCCCCTGCAGCCCCGATCGCCCCCGGCCGCATGATCGCCCCCCCGCACCCCCCGGCCGCATGATCGCCCCCCGCACCCTCCGGCCGCACGATCGCCCCCCGCACCCTCCGGCCGCACGATCGCCCCCGATCGCCCACGATCGTGCGGCCGGGGGGTGCGGGGGGCGATCGTGCGGCCAGGGGGTGCGGGGGGCGATCGTGCGGCCGGGGGGTGCGGGGGGCGATCGTGCGGCCGGGGGGTGCGGGGGGCGATCGTGCGGCCGGGGGGTGCGGGGGGCGATCGTGCGGCCGGGGGACGCGAGGGGCGATCATGCGGCCGGGGGGTGCGGGGGGCGATCATGCGGCCGGGGGGTGCGGGGGGCGATCGTGCGGCCGGGGGGTGCGGGGGGCGATCGTGCGGCCGGGGGACGCGAGGGGCGATCATGCGGCCGGGGGGTGCGGGGGGCGATCATGCGGCCGGGGGCGATCGGGGCTGCAGGGGGGGCGGGTAGGATATACATTACTAGGTCCCCGCTCCTGCTTGCTTCGGCGGCTCCCGGCACGTTCTGCCCGGCCAATCAGTGCGCTGCCCTGCCGCAGCGCACTGATTGGCCGGGCGGGCCGTGAAGACACCGGGAGCCCCGAAGCAAGCAGGAACGGGGACCCGGTAATGTATAATGTCCGGCGGCTAGGGGGTTAATGGGGAGGGCTGCAGACAAAATCGCAGCAGGGATGTACATCCCTGCTGCGAGTTTCTCTGCAAATGAAAGTATAGGGCTGGGATCTGCAGCGAGTCTCCCTGCAAAAACGCAGCAAGGAGACTCGCTGCAGATCCGCCAAGTGGGTTTGTACCCTTAGGGTGCTTTCATACGCTGCGGATTCTCAGTGAAAGATCTGCAGATCCAGTGTCAGTGCATCCCTATGAGAATACATATTCGCAATGGGATTGACATCCCGCTGCGTGTATGTAAGTTAACCCCCCCCAGCGGACATAACCTCTTCACCGCTTAGGCTTGCGTCTGATTGGCTGAGTGGGACGTCCTGCTGAGAACCCCCAAAGCAAGCCGGAGCGGGGAGGAGGTGATGTAACGCTCCCCCCCGTGCGCTCCCACTTCACTTTCTCCCTGTGCCATTGACTCCATTCTATGGTCAGGCAGATTCCGCTGTCCACCTGAAGAGTGAAGCAGGAGCGCACAGGGACGAGCGGCAGAAACCGCCGCAAGTCCCCCTCATGTTTTCCTCAGGGTGCACATACCCTTAGGGCGGGTTCAGACTACTGAATTCTCACGGATAAATTCCGCCGAATTCCATTGCCTGTATGCGTTCACAGCCGCGCGCCTTTCCGCCAGCTCCATATACACCATTCTATGGGCCGGCTAATTCCGCTATCCGCCGAAAGAATTGACATGTCAATTCTTTTGGTGGAATGCGGAATCCGCCCGTGCTTAAAATGGTGTCTATGGCAGAGAGTCACATGGCCGTGAGCGCATACAGGCAACGGAATCCGCCAGATTTTATCTGCGTGAATTCCATAGTCTGAACCCGCCCTTAGACTGTAAGCTCTTCTGGCACCATTCTCTTTCCCACGTCCTTCAACTGATGTTTGCGTTTCAGTATTTCTAATTCTGCTGCTTCCCTTTTCTTATACAATCCTACAGAATCTGTTATCATTCCATAGAGGATAATATAATTACCTATACTCGTCATGCCCAGCACCCAGGCTGGAAATGTTTCCTATGTTACTTCCACCAGAATACACAAATAGTGTGAAAATACTAAGCGTCACAGACACATCTATCCATTGTGTACAGAGCCTGGAGGTCACAGCAGCCCCTTACCACGCAGAGGTCAAAGGGCACATACTCCACATCTCCAGACATTAATGTCACTTTGTTTCGGTCATCATTACCCATGTCACCATCACCTATTCACAAGGCCGAGACTCATTTTCCTATGCTGGGACAAAAGTCATAACCATAGACTCTGCATTGGTTCACATGAAATATTTACAGATGACGTGATCACGGCCGTCGCTTCCAAGTAATATTCTGGAATGATGAAAACAATCAGATCTTCCCAATAAATGCAACACTGAATATACCAACCCGTCCCAATAATCTTCCCCGCCGCCTTCCTAGATATCACGTATTCCTATTATTTTGCACACTCAGCACTAAACTCTCGCTGCTCCCAGACTTGGTAAATTACAAGCTCGGGAACTTGTCTCAGGCCACAACACGCTGACGGCACAATACATGGGAATTACAAGCGATTTCTTCCATTGTATTTCGTGGAATCTACTTACTAGTTATTAGTACCAGGAAAAAAATAATTGAAAATCAAAAATGTCAGCTATAGATTACAGGAAGTCTGTAAATAATTGTAGAGCTGCTGCAGAACCTCTTGGGAAACAAGAATCATCTAAAGGAGATGTCCAGCTGCTCAGATCTATGTTCCATAATAGGAGCAGGGCACTTTAAATCTGTCCCCCTCCCCTCTGCCTGTCCAGCTGCATCTCATATGCAATTCATTACAGGAATTCATTACAAGAAAGTGCAGCACTGGCCCTGGACACAACCTGGTAAGGAGTGCAATGCTTACCTGGCAGGAGGGCACTTCCCAGCCGTGCAGTCCCGGTTCTGGAGCAGGGATAATCCAGTAATCTCCAGCAGAGCTCCCCAGCACTGTGTCCCTAACACCTCACACTTTACACCGGTCTGTTCTATGTTAGCATTGCTGGGACAGTCACATCGGACAACCCCCTGCCTCCTCCCCACTGGCTGGAGCATAGGACACGCCTTCTCCCTACCAGCCGCTCGCCAACGAGACTGAGAGAGTGCTGGGGCCCCGGCAGGGACTGGGCGAGGGACGACGCTGACTGTATATAAATACAAAATGACACCAACTGACCAGGTAACTGTGCCCGGGGGCAGATGACACAGCAGGGTATACAGAGGGAGGACATAGGATACAGCTGTCACGTGATGGCCCTGCCTGTGTAATCACTATCTATATGGTTTCACCTACACGTTTAATAGTTTATTAGACTTCTTTTCTTTGAGTTATAGGAGGATAATGCAATACCGCTGTTTTGCATTTTCCTCATAAATCAGATTTACCACAAAACAATTGCTTTTTTGGAGCAATAATGTAAAAGTTTAATGCTGCGTTTACACGGAATTTGCACGATAACGATCGAATTCGAACGATAATCGTACGTGTAAAGGCAGCAAACGATCAAACGACGAGCGAGAAATCGTTCATTTTGAGCTTACAACATGTTCTTAAATCGTCGTTCACAAAAAAAAAATTGCAGATCGTTCCGTGTAAACAGTCGTTCACTGATTTTACTTATGTGCAAGATAGGCTTAAGCGATTGCAAAACTATTTTTCCGTACGATATATCGTTCCGTCTAAACACTGATCGTTCTAAAAGAAAAAATCGTTCCTTTCGATATCTTTAATCGTACGATCTGGCGAATTATCGCTCCGTGTAAACGCAGCATAAGGATTATTTATGCAACCGATCACAGCTCGGCTTCTATAGGTTAACGAGCTCGGCTTCGTTAGTTAGTGATGTCAGTGCTTGCTTGTGATGTCCGTGCAGCCCTTGCTATATATGGTAAATAATATAATATATACATTACCTTTCCGTGTTGTTCTTCCTTCTGCTTGCTTCGTGCAGCCACCGCTGCTGGAACTTCAGAACTTCAAAGACTGGCGTAGAAGCTTCAACCGCGGCGAGTGGACAGAAGCCAGAAGAACACTGGGGAGTGTGGAGAGGTATGTGTAAGTTTATTATAATTTTTTTTTACACGGTTGTCAGCCGTCGACTGTACATCGCTGTTATGCGTAGTGACGCACAAATGGTGGATGATGATTTTCAGACAGGACCAAAAGACACAATTAGCCAATCGTTGTCATCGGCTGATCTTTGTCTTTATTACAAGGAGCGATAATCTAACGAATCGGCCTGATCGCTCCATGTAATCGGGCTCTTATGTAGTATGTTCTCGCGCAGCAGATTCATTGTAGAAAACCAGATTTTTTACAAGTCCCCTTCTGTTGCATGTGAATTTCTCCTTGCCTATCCTCCCTTAGGCTAGGGCAACTTTGTCCAGGAATCAGGTCTTAGGGTATGTTCACACTGAGGAATACACGTGGAATCAACGACGGAATCCGCTGCAGATTTCGCTTCAAATTCTGCCCGTAAAATATGAACTTTGCATTGTCCCATTGATTTTCATAGGATTTCCGCACTGTTGTTCACTCAGCAAAATTTCTGCGCTGAAAATTCCGCCACGGATCCACTTCCCGTCTAAAGATTACACATGTCAATTCTTTGGGCGGATTCCACTAGAGGAATCCTATAGAAGTCAATGGGGCTTGAATTCTGCTTAAAATTCCGCTCGAATTCTGCCAGAGATGAATAGGTGAGAAATTTCTAACAGAAAACTTTCCTCTTCAATTCCTCGCCTGTTCCTCAGTGTGAACATACCCTTGCGACATGGGAATAACCAGATATCCCTCTCTCCAGAGAAGGAAGCCAGTTGACAAGGGGTGCCTCCTAGTGGGGAGAGCACCAAACCACCCTGATACGTAGTCCCTCAGGTCCTCACTCTGTTGCAAGCTTTGGGACCTAAATAGGGAAACACCAGGGTGGCCCCTGTAAGTCAAAGTCTAACTCTGTGGCGAGTATAACGACATAAGACAAGGGTTACCAAGGCTAGGCATCCATCCACAGACTGCAGTTTCGGGGTATTTGCCCCTCGTCAGTGTGGAGTAGGATTTTCCCTTTAATTTTTTAAAAACTCCTTTAATAACAGCAACAGTTGTGCATGAGCTCTATCGGTGAACCACATGTTGCAATCCAACCATATAACATCCCTGCCAAATGACAGGCTCAGTGTGTAGCTTGGTCTCTATGCCAAATGGACATATTGTCCTTGATTTCTTCATGTGTCATGGTACACAAGTAAATTTCTGTGTAACTTTTGTCACCTCCTAAACTTGGTGAGATCACCATGGGATGGAAATGCTGTGGAGTTGCTGAAGCAAAATATTCCTAGGTAAATTAACAATAGAGAACTGATTTAGGTTTTAGCATGGATTTCCTGCTGCAGATTTTGGAGCAGAATCTTTAAAGTGATACTATTCCCCCCTTACTCTGTGTGGTTCTCGCCACCATCTACAAGCTTAGAGGCTGCACTTTCAATATATACCTGTATAACACTTGTCTGTGTCATCTTTCTCCTCATGTTTGACTTAAAGGGCAAATCCAGTGAAAAATTCTTTCTTTCAAATCAACTGGTGTTAAAAAGTGCCAGAGATTTGTAATTTACATCTATTGAAAAATCTCATGTCTTGGATATCTACGTCTATGACATATAGCGGCTGATAAGGAACTGGAAGACTTTGAGATTTTTAAATATAAGTAAATTACAGATCTCTGGCACTTCTTGACACCAGAAAAAAAAAACGCTGGAGTTGCCCTTTAAACGTTAAAGGGAATCTGTCAGCTCCCGGGCCCTACGGAAGGTGCTGTAGCTGGCAGTCCCCTAGTGAGCATGGTGCCTTTTGGTAATTTTCGGTGCAGTGGATTATGCACTTCAGTCTCCTACTGTACTAAAGAGGCAAAGAGGAGTTGTTTGTGCCACACGTCATCCATGCACTCCTTGCTCATCCCTTTTCTTCATGAATAATCAATGCTCCCCGGCCTCCTGCTCGCTCAGCTGGGAATTTAAACCAGAGAATGAATTGCTGGCAGGTCTCTAGACAGGTGAGTTACCCCTTGACCACAGCTCCAACACATTTGGGATCATAGATTCAACTATATCTGTATCTTTTAGACATAAACTGCTTACAGAGGACTGATCTGCAATCAGAGACACTGACTGACAGCTGAGCGGGCAGGAGGCCGAGCAGCATTGATTATTCATGAAGAAGAGGGAGGAGGAAGGAGTGGTGAGGTGTGCCAGAGTGAGCCACAACTCCTCTTTGACTCTTCAGTACAGTAGGAGACGTGAGATTATGCACAATCTACTGCACGGAAAATTATCAAAAGGCACCATGCTCACTAGGGTACTGCTACAGCTTACTGTCAGCACTAGGGATGGTCCGAACCTGCCGAGGTTCGGGTTCGTATGAACCTGAACGCTCAGCATCAGATTCCCGCTGTCTGCCCGCTCCGTGGAGCCGGCGGATACAGCGGGAGGATAGCCTGGAAAACTGGAATACAGCCTATGGCTATGGCTGTATCCCAGTTTTCCAGACGGTCCTCCCGCTGGATTCGCCCGCTGCACGGAGCGGGCAGACAGCGGGAATCATTACCGAGGGTTCGGGTTCGTAAGAACCCGAACCGAACTCGGTTCGGACCATCCCTAGTCAGCTCCTTAGGTAGGTCCAGGGAGCTGGCAGATTCTCTTTACATGCGCATCTCTGATTTTATCTTTGCACTTTGCAATTCTGGCGGTACATGTAGATTTTCTTCATTGTGTCTGCCCCATGTTAAAGTTCTACAAGAGTCAGTTGTTCATAGAATTCATAAAGAGAATACCTGAAGCAATGTTCACATTTTTTTTTTTTTTTACTTTGAAACTATTTTACTCTATACATGTATCTTACCTTTAGGTGAAACAAAAAAGACCCTGATTTTGGCCATCACATTGAGGGTATAAACCCACACACCGTATGTGCAGCGTATTTACTGCTGCGATACGCAGCAAATACGCAGCAGATTAGATCTAAATAACTGAACAAAGCATCAAATCTGCACCATCAAATCTGCTGCGTATACGGTGTGTGGGTTGTTTGTACCCTAAGGGTACAAACACACACACCGTATACGCAGCAGATCTGCAGCAGATTTGATGGTGCAGATTTGATGCTGTGTTCAGTTATTTAGATCTAATCTGTCGCGTATTTGCTGCGTATTGCTGCAGTAAATACGCTGCGTATACGGGGGGGGGTGTTTATACCCTAAAACAAAGGACAGCCATATCCAGGTGTGAGTGGTATGGGCTTGTGCTCTATACCCTCTGTGGGAGATCTGTGTATAATCGTGTATGGAGTAAGCTGTCAATCACTGATTTACCTGAAAAAATGACAAGTTATCCTGGAAATGTTCCCACCACGTATCAATCTTTTCAGCTCTTCCTCCATGTTCAACATGAAAAGTTCCCTTTGAGGGCCGTACCTGTTTTCCTGAATGCTTGTAGGGAGCTGAGGAAGAAAGGTATAGTCCAGGATTTTCCAGAAATAGCGCCACTCTTGCTGTGCGTGGTATTGACACTCGGTTCCATTGCAGTGAATGAAGCAAGAGTTGTAATACCGCACACGACCTGGGAAAGGTTGTGGCGCTGTTTTTGTAAGAAAGTAGCTTTGATTTTTCTAATCCTGGAAGTACCTGTAGGAGAGATACTGTGGACAACAATAAAGAGAGCCGTCTCATTGGATTTGAGATTGTACATGTATATTTCCTCTTCTATGAATAAGTACATACATTGTATAGAACCTTTTGCTGGACACTTGGACGGGGCTCTGGGAGATTAGATCTCATTATCTTTATACTATGCTTTGATCATTGATATGGTGTGGCCTTCCCTCACCTAATACCAGAATACAAGGTTGACTATAACATCTCATATATATTATACATAGACAAATATTGCCGTTTATGGATGATCTACTCCACACTAAAACACAATCATCGCCCACTCAGAGCCATCTGTACTGTATATGAGGATTTGGTCATTCTTGTAAATTATTGTCCTTTTTATATGAGTAGATTCATCATAAGTCAGTGAACTAATGAAAACTGCAGCAATACATTAAATAGGACACAGAAATGATGTCTAAAGCATCTTACGGGCAGCGTTACGTAACCAGCAAGAGGCAGACAGGCTGCATGAGTGAGAGATACAGGCGCTGGATTATCTGCTATTACATTACTAAAGATTAAATGGTCTCTGGATGGCAGGACGAATACAATGTGATTATGAAGGGGAATGGAGCATAGCAGCAATGTCACAGTCCATCATACATACCTGAACTCCTACAATGTGCAGCTCCATCTCTCTATCAGCACAAGATCTATAAAGTCTGATTATATAAATTAATTTGTATACACAGTGCCATAGCTTTGTGCTTTTTAGATGGCCATGGGAATGAAATAGATAAAAGGGGGTAGTCTAAGTTCAAACATTATCCCTTATCCTATTACCCCATTATCCTAGATAGTGAGTAACTAGCAGATCGGTGAAAGGCAGACCACTGTGACCTCCAGTGATCCCGAGAACAGAGGTCAACTGCGCACCAAATGAATTGATTGGCAGCATGCGTGGCTAGCCCTTGGTTCATGGGGCTTCCAGATGTCTCTGCATAACCTGTCATCAGGTATTTCTATGTATCTGGCACACTCTGGGCTCAAGGCTGTCTTCTTTATTTCTTTTATATCTTGGGATAACGGCTATTGAATTTAATAGTAAAAACGGAGAAAGATATTCAGTGCATTGGACGTCCATCTTCCCATTGACTTCAATGCATTGCCATTGCAGTCAGTTAAATTCTCAGCAAAAACTGACGTTTTTTAAATATGAAAATTGGCCGCCTTTTCTCTTTTTTTGACGTTGTGTGAACATAGCCCAAGAGTGAGGCTACATATAGCGCCCAATGTCCAGCAGTGATTATTAAACACTAAACATTAGATATTACTATAAACCACATTGGTCTTGTGGTGTGATGTATACAGATATACACATTGCATATTTTACATACAAATGCATAAACCCAAGTAAAAAATAAATAAACAAAATTGAAAAGAGAAAATGCTATTTTTTTTATTTTTTTTTTAAATGGCAAGAAACGACTTTAGGCCTTATATACACGTTCAGTGATTTTTAAGGTCCGTGGATGAAGTCCATTATCTACCTCCGTGTTCCATGAAAAACCATCTGTGATGCATCCGTTTTGCATTAGTCTCTGTGTTTTTCACTGATCTGTTTAAAGCAGGGGTGGGGAACCTTTTCCATGTCGAGGGCCAGTCGGGCATTAAAAAAATCATTCGAGGGCCGCATACTGAGCGCGGCAGTTAGTAGCGGGGGTTTGCATCTCCCGGGGCAAGGCAAAGTATTGTTCCCCTAGTGCCCCTGCTATTGTAGTTAACCCCCCAAGCCATGCCCCTTGTAGTCTAGTTAACCCCCAGTGCCTGTCCCAAATAAAAAGAAAAACATCCCACTCACCTTTTCTCCCCTCCCACACTGACCAGGTCCTCTTCTCTCCCCTGTAGCCTGTGCACATCTTCTCCTGCAGGCGGCGCATGATGAAATGTCATCATGCAGGAGAAGGAAGGCGTATGCCGCTCTGGTGGGGAAGGGGACGGCACTCACAGCACCCTCCTGTATCTAGCAGTGTCACAGACACAGGAAGATGCTGTGTATGCTGGCTCCTACCCCACCAGGGCAGCGCACACCACAGGGGAGCCGCGGGCCGCATCGGGAGGTCTCGGGCAGGATGCGGCCCGCGGGCCGGAGGTTCCCCACCGCTGGTTTAAAGGTTTTTAAATAACACTGATTACATCACATCCACATTTTTCACAGATTGCATGGATGTCAGAACCCGTGCTGTCATCTCGTCCGAGTTATGACGTCCTATATTTTCACAAAACTGATTGCAGATCTGTGGAAAAAAACAAAACGGAACGCGTGAATAGCTCAATAGAAAGCAATGGGCTATATTATTGTCTGTGATGTGAACTTCATGTCAGGTGTGAATAAGGCCTAACTCTTACAAAATCTATATCGGTTATCTCCAATATGTGACTTTTCAGCTTTTGTAAAACCACAACTCCTAGTGTGGGCTAGGCGTGCTGAGAGTTGTAGTTTACAACAGCTGGAAAGTCACAGATTGGAGATTATTATTGAAATGTTCAAAGCTATTTTATCCTTGTTTGATAAATCCTGGAGAGCTCCTTTTAATTTTCTTTTATGTATACCACACTGTTTAGTTTTTTTACAGTGCTTCTTAAAATAATATTATTGCTTGTTATAAGTATAGTGCTTACTCAGTGACTGATAACTACTATAAAGATTAACAGGATGTGATTGTCCACGAGTCAATATAGTAAAAGGGGAAGAGCCTCACTGTATGAAAAGGTAAGATGACTGAATTGTAAAAGTAATAGGTCACCACCTATATGTCTCCACCTTGATGAGTTGTGCCTTGTGTTAGGGTTTTAACAGTGAAAGAATAAATCTTCTACTTTCTAGAGATATAATAGATTTTATTTAATATGGATCAATTCCTGGTGTAGCATAGGCCCCTGTGTCCAGCTCCCCCTTGTATCCCCCCACCATTAATTCACTCCTCTCACTCAGACAAACACCATGCACATGTCACATACACTATGCCGCCTCTTTAAGTCTTCTCCCCATTGTGTGCTACCCATATGCTTACAATCCCTTCTCTCTATTCTGTCCTGTTCTCCTGCAGCCTGAGCCCCTTTAAAGATTTTGCAGCTATGCCCAAAAGGCTGCAGCTCTTTCCCCAGCAGAGCATCTCGGCTGCTAACATATCATGAGGTCGCAGGCAAAGACATACATATCATAGAGACCAGGTCTCCCCTTTCCAGAGAGCAAATAAAGGGATTAGGGATGGTCCGAACCGAGTTCGTACGAACCCGAACCATCCGCAATGATTACCGCTGTCTACCCGCTCCGTGCAGCGGGCGTATACAGTGGGAGGAATGCCTGGAAAACTGGGATACAGCCATAGCCATAGGCTGTATCCCAGTTTTCCAGGCGGTCCTCTCGCTGTATCCGCCCGCTGCACGGAGCGGGCAGACAGCGGTAATCCGATGCCAAGCGTTCGGGTTCAGCCGAACCCGAACCTCAGCAGGTTCGGACCATCCCTAAAAGGGATGTCTGCATATAAAGGGATGGGAGTCATGGAAAGAAATGGGAAATAAATACCAGGCCCTTCTGCCTTGGGTGCAAAATCAACAGTCATGATAGAGGCCCATACACGCTAAAGGGAAAATTAGCCTAAAGTGCTATTCTTTATAAAAGTTCGGCCTGTGGTGGTCCAGAGGTCAGTGTGGTTGTTTGATTTTGGAAAGCATTCAGCCATTATTTACCTTTGTCCCCAGTTTAGCAACAAAACACCCTCTTGGGGTAGTGAATTGAGTGTAAAGCGCCGCCCCCTAACCCTTGGCGGCCCGTTGAATACTTAACCCGTTCATGCTCCAGCCTGGCTCCCTGATGTCCTGCTCAGCCAATCAGTACGCTGTCCCGCCCCCGGCCACTGATTGGCTGAGCGGTAGGTCAGGGAGCTGGGAGCCACAGAAGCAGGCCGGAGCAGGGACAGGTTAAGTATTCAGCGGGCCGCAGCAGGTTAAGGAGGGCAGTGCTTTACATACTTGCAGCGGAATGAAAATTCAGCTTCAAGTATGTGTTCACATCGGCAATAACTACAAGGCTTTTCATACAGAAACTGTTAAAAACAATGTGGTTTTACATTTAAAAAAAAAATTCTTTTCCTTCATGGTGCCACTTTGAAGCTCCTATGGAATGGCTTCATCAGAAAATATCCTTTTGTTGTAATCAAGTTTTTATGGTAAAAATAGTTTTAAAGAATATTTGGTGTTTTTTCTAATTTTTACTGTTACTGTCTAAAAAAGATCCTGAAAATCTTGCAGTTTTCATTCTGATCACTAAGCCTAAAACTTAACTGAGACTTCCTGTTCTGTACAGACTGTTTCCAAGCCGTGTCCCCCTTATCACAGACAGGATTACAGTGATAGTTCACACCAGTACAATAGATTCACCTCTCTGGAGAATAACGCCTGCAAAGGTCCAAGCCCAAGCATGGACAGGAACTTTTCCAATTCATGTCTATGTGACAGCTTCAGTCTGTCCTTGCTGATGTTTATGGGGCTTGCTGTAAAGCATATCTCTGAATGCAAGTTCAACCAAGATGACTGTCCCTATAATGTACAAAAAAATTCCAGTAAGAAAATAAAAACAGATTGGATCCAGACACCGAAACATGTTGTTTTTCTAATCAATAAAAATAATCTAGGGGATACATTCCCTTTAGTTGTGTACCGTAGCGGTATGACGTACTGTTCCTAGTAATTGTGATACTTGGTCCAGTTGAGCGGTCACCTTATTTAATATGGATGCACAGCATAGTAATTGGAAATCCTCAATATGTATTTTAGATCACTTAAAGGTAGCCTTAATGCCCTCCTTATAAATTATGCACAGAATTGTGCTTAACTATTGACTTTCAGCAACACTTACCATTTTCACTCTCCACAGAACAGAAAACAATATAAAGACTTACTGCAACCAGCTTCATGTAAAGTTCATCCCCTAAAAATGTGCATGCAGCATGCCGTCCACCTGCCTCCACCCCCATCCTTAATTTGGAATAAAACCTTAATTTAATCATCTAAATGTTTCCAGGTCTAATGACTTTCCTGTAATCAGGGTTATTTTACTTGTTCTTTCAATAGACCTGAAAGCACTGGATAAACTCAGACCTCCCGAGTTTCAGACAGAAAAGACGGGGAAGTAATGTACAGTAAAAGCTTCATTGTATGGGGAGAACCTAGCAAACCATGCATGCCAGGAAAGTGCAGTACAACAGTTGCAAGTCTAGTTTTTGCACAAAAATTTGCAAGATTTTGTGCCAATTGATGGATGAATGAATCTATTATAATTAGATAAAAATGTGAATTATGGCAAAAAAGATATAGTTTGAAAGAAGCCAAGCATTTGGCAACTCCCTAGACAATCAATGGAGGCCCCACCATTGATAACAAACACTACATTATTGAGATTGTGGTCTCAGTGGTCTTACATTTATGCCCTATTTTTAAAGTGGGAGGGAGTTAATTTAACTTACCCCTTTTAAAATTGGCATGTAAAATCGCAATAAATTCTCCATATTAAATGAACAGTGCCATGTATTACCCAGTTAGTACCGTAAATACTGCCATTGGATCAGATGTGGATTGTTGAACCAGTTCTACTGCGTTTCCAAATATATGAATAGCCATTAGAGATGAGCGAACCTGGAGCATGCTCGAGTCCATGTGAACCCGAACTTTCGGCATTTGATTAGCGGTGGCTGCTGAACTTGGATAAAGCCCTACGGCTATGTGGAAATCATGGATATAGTCATTGGCTGTATCCATGTTTTCCAGACAACCTTACAGTTTTATCCAAGTTCAGCAGCCGCCACTAATCAAACGCCGGTCGTTCAGGTTTGGATAGACTCGAACCCGAACCCAGTTCACTCATCTCTAATAGCTATATCAGGGATCTGTGGGATTGCCCTTTGGCTTTATTTATAGCCAGCAAAAGCTAGCCCCAAAAAACTACTTTTTATTGTATGGGATTTTATTTTTTTTTGCTATTTGAAGCCCAATATATACCAAAAGTCTACATACACTATATAAAAAGACATTTATGCTAGGTTTATAAAAAGACATTTATGCTAGGTTTTTCTCACTATCTGGCATGAAATCAGAATTTCCCGTTTTAGGTCAATTAGGATTACCAAAATCATTTCTATTGGCCAAATGCCTATTAATTATGTCCTTAAACAATTTGGGACAGCCCATGTGATGATATCATGTCTTTGGAAGCTTCTTTATTTTAAGGAACAGGTGAAACACACTGCTTCCTTGTGTAACATCATGGGAAATTCTAAATAAATAAGCCAAAATATTGGGAAGAGAACTGTGGATTTGCACAAGTCTGGTTCATCCTTTGTTGGAACTTCCAGATACTTGAAGGTTCTTCTTTCATATGTACAAAAAATTGTACACAAGTACAAACACAATGGGAATGTCCAGCCATCATCAGGAAGGAGATGGGTTCTGTGTCCCAGAGATGAACGTGCTTTGGTATGAAATATGCATATCAATGTCATTTCAGATAGTAAGGAAAACATGCATATGTATCTTTTTATATAGTGTATGTAAACTTCTGGCTTCAAGTGTATTCCAAAATATGGCTGTAGGTGATCCAAAAGGGCCTGACATTTTACTTGACGTTTATAGAAATTACAGCCAGAATATTTGTGTGAGATTAACAGAATTGGTGGGGAAAAATCCAGCCATATTTGGGGGAGTTGGGAAAAGTCCTAACTATAGCAGTTGCCATGAAATACAGTACAAAGAGATAAAAGTGGATGTACTAGTGTTGGGCTTGCTTTTCCAGGGGCTGTATCATGATCAATCTTCCTTAGGCCAGTCTTCAATGCCTTTAAATGAAATGTGGTGTTTGGATTGTCCTTAGGGTATAAGATAACCCATCCTCATCCTTGCCACTTCTGCTCTTCCCATCAATAGATGAATCATTGATTTACTGAGCAGCAGGTGATGATTATATTGATTAGTTTGCATTAGAAAGAAATGGAATTGATGTATCTACAGGAATCAATGACAGATTCTAATTAAAGGCCGATTCCTGGACGCCCTGGTAAATTTTAGCCACAAATCTTGCTTTGCTATTGTATGGTAATATTTTATATTAATATGTTAACAAATGTATTTATCACTTTATGTATCCCCATCCATTTCTATAGGCTTTTACTGGGCCAGATGCCATAGTCACTTTTTACAGTATAGTACGTAAGAAACAAAGCTGAGGGCACTCACCGGTTTTGTGGCATTCTTCTTTATTTCATCATAGATAAAACTTGTGGGTACAAATCACGAAGCGGCAGACGCCATAGTGCTACAAACATACACATGACGGCTTTTTTGTCCGCATGCGCGCTTCCTCATCTTGTACTTCCTTAGTATGTACTAGAGGTGCACCCCGGTGCAAATCATTTGCTAGTCCTTATTGAGTCCTGGGTCTGATCTGTCCATCTCTGCACAGAAGCAGTGCCGGTGAAAATCATCAAACTGAGCGGTTTTTACAGTATAGGGAACTTATGGAAATTGGAAGTAGTTAGCACCAAATGCTCGCTGTTCGAGTTGAGTATTTTTCAGTGCTCGATTTTAAGTAACAAACCCCATTAAAGTCAATTAGAGACTCTTGAATTTTTTCTGGGGCCTCCTATTTGGCAGAGGGAAGGGTGTCTGGTGCTGAAAAAAACACGGAAATGGAACTATTAGAACCCATGCACACCAAGTAAGAGGCGGAATTTACAAGAGGAGTCTGTGTGGCAGATTTCACTTGAAATTCTGCCTGTCCTATTGCTTTAATGGGATTTCTCGTTGGCCTCTGCTCTCCACTCAAAGAATAATACTAGAATAAGAATACTGGCTAATTGCCAGTACCTAGCTAAGCACTAAGCCCTCCACTTGCTCTGTCCCTGCTCCAGCAGCTCTCCCTCACAGCTAACAGACCACAAGTGTATGGAATATGTTTGTTTTTTCAGTCACACTGACAGACTACTAGCCTGAAAAGGACTCTTGGGTGTTTTTGTAAGCTAATTGCCTAACTAACTAACCACACTAAGCCCTCTGCCTGCTCTGTCCCTGCTCCAGCAGCTCTCCCTGTCAGCTAACAGACCACAAGTGAATCGAGTATTAGGTGACCTGGGTCTGTAAAACACAAATAAAAGAAGCAAAAATAGCAACAGAAAGAAGGATAGCCACAGAAAGTAAAACAAATCCCAAAATGTTCTTCACCTATATAAATAACAAAAAGACTTAAAACCGAAAATGTTGGTCCCCTCAAAAATAATCTGGGTGTAATGGTGGAGGGGGAAGAGGAAAAGGCCAATCTACTAAATACATTCTTCTCTACTGTATTCACAGAGGAGAATCCCATAACAGACGATATGACTAGGGATAATGTTAATCCTCCCATAAATCTCACCTGCCTAACACAACAAGAAGTGGGGAAACGCCTTAAAAATATTAAAATCCATAAGTCACCGGGCCCAGAAGGTATCCATCCTAGAGTTTTGCAAGAATTAAATACTGTGTTAGACAGACCGTTATTCCTATTATTTAAAGATTCTATTACGACAGGGATTCTTCCACAGGACTGGCGCATAGCTAATGTAGTACCAATATTCAAGAAGGGGTCAAGGAGTGATCCTGGAAACTACAGGCCCGTAAGTCTAACATCTATAGTAGGTAAAGTATTTGAGGGGATTGTAAGAGATGCTATACTGGAGTATCTTAATGAAAATAATCTTATGACGCAGCACCAGCATGGATTTATGAGGGATCGGTCCTGTCAGACTAATCTGATCGGCTTCTATGAAGAGGTAAGTTATAGACTGGACCTGGGGGAGGCTGTGGATGTTGTGTATCTGGACTTTTCAAAGGCATTTGATACTGTGCCGCATGAAAGGTTGGTCTACAAAATGAGGATGCTGGGACTCGGGGAAAACGTATGCAAATGGGTAAGTAACTGGTTGTGTGATAGAAAACAGAGGGTGGTCATTGATGGAACATATTCAGATTGGGTTTTAGTTACTAGTGGGGTACCACAGGGGTCAGTGTTGGGTCCACTTCTTTTTAATATTTTTATTAATGATCTTGTAGAGGGGCTACAGAGTAGAATCTCCATTTTTGCAGATGATACTAAACTGGGTAAAGTAATCAGTACAGAGGAGGATAATATCATATTACAGAGGGATTTGGAGAAGCTAGAGGCTTGGGCGGAGAAATGGCAAATGAAGTTTAATGTGGATAAATGTAAGGTTATGCATTTGGGCCATAGAAATAATAAGTACAGTTATGTGCTAAATAATAAAACACTGGGTAAAACTACTTCCGAAAAGGACCTGGGGGTATTGGTGGACAGTAAACTCAACTTTAGTGATCAGTGCCAGGCAGCAGCTGCCAAGGCTAATAAAATAATGGGGTGCATCAAAAGAGGTATAGATGCTAAAGATGAGAACGTAGTTTTGCCTCTTTATAAATCACTGGTCAGACCACACATGGAATACTGTGTACAGTTTTGGGCACCGGTATATAAGAAGGACACAGCTGACCTAGAGCGGGTGCAGAGGAGGGCAACAAAGGTCATTAAGGGAATGGGTGAGTTACAGTACCAGGACAGGTTATCACGCTTGGGGTTATTTACGCTAGAAAAAAGACGTCTTAGGGGCGATCTGATCACAATGTACAAATATATGAATGGACAGTACAGAGATTTTTGTAGTGGTCTTTTTACTCCTAGGTCTGTAACCATGACAAGGGGGCATCCTCTACGTCTAGAGGAAAGAAGATTTCATCATCAGCATCGACGCGGGTTCTTTACTGTACGAGCGGTAAGACTGTGGAACTCTCTGCCACATGATGTTGTCATGGCCAATTCATTATATAAGTACAGGGGAGGCCTGGATGATTTTCTTGAACAATATAATATTACAAGTTATGGGCATTAGATTTCTGGTGATACGTTGATCCGGGGATTGTTCTGGCTGCCATTGCAGTCGGGGGAGGGGGGGGGAGTTTCTCCCTGTGGTGGGGCGTTTGTCTTCTGCCCCATAGGGGTTTTTCGCCTTCCTGGATCAACACAGTAGGATTTTCCTAGGTTGAACCTGATGGACTCTTGTCTTCTTTCAACCTTATTTACTATGTTACTATGTTACCTGATGCAGCCGGCCAGTCATTGCTATGCTTGCAGCCAATATGGCTGTGGCATAGCAGGATGTGCCAGCCTCTTCCCGGCATGTGTATTGGCTAACTAAAGCCGCCAAACATGCAGGGAGGAGACTATCAATTTTACACAAGCACCACATGGAACTAGATCAAGTATTGAGTACTTTTGAGTACCATGATACTCTAATGAATAGTAAGCTCATATGTTCACTCATCTCTAGACGTAATAGTACAATAGTATATGGTACCTATCTACAGCGTGGAGACAGGAGGTGGCCTAATTTCAATGAGGAGGCTTATTACAGGATGGTTAAGAAAGAAAACAAAAAAACAAGGCACCGGTGCCTTGTGTAATACCAGAAGGTAAGGTAGACTGAGTGGAAGAAGGTAATACGCTCACCTTATAGCCCTTTGAGCTTGTAGCTTATCACCCTAAGGAGGGTATGTGATGAATGCAGATGTCCGGCTGGAGTAGGGGCAACAGCGGCTGCTGAGCTAGATGTACCTGACGGGAAGCTCCCTCGGTGGGGGCCCGTATTGTAAGAGAAGTATAAAATAAAGAAAATTGGGTACAGAGTTTCCAGCGCTGCCACTGAAGAAGTCTTCAATGGCAGCGCTGGAAAATTCTGTACCCAATTTTTTTTTTTTTTTTTTACCTATCTTAATTACAGGATGGGGCACAGAGGAGAAGAAGCCAGAGAGACCCCCTCTCAGACACTACATGCTCCATCTTGAAACTGTTTTCTGTGAAACGTCAGTGAGATTTCATGGTGCCTGGCAGTATGAATCCTGACAAACTCCCCTTAAAGGGAACCTGTCACCCCCCGTGCCGGGGTGAAAGGCTCCGACCCCCCGTTAGAGCCCCTTATACTCACCTAATCCCGCCGGGTCCCGCTTCTGGAGGTGGTCGGGTGATGAAGATCTCAGCCGCTGCAGCCCGGCGCGCGCGCTGAGAGATGAGTCCAACACCCATAGAGAATGACAGGAGAGTCCAGCGCTCCGTTATTCTCTATGAGCGTTGGACCCATCTCTCAGCGCGCGCGCGCGCCGGGCTGCAGCGGCTGAGATCTTCATCACCCGACCACCTCCAGAAGCGGGACCCGGCGGGATTAGGTGAGTATAGGGGGCTCTAACGGGGGGTCGGGAGCCTGTCACCCCGGCACGGCGGGTGACAGGTTCCCTTTAATCTAGGAGTTTCATGCATGTGGTGCCTTCAGACTGCAGTTTTAGAAACAAACCTCCTTACAGGGTATAGCAATTTTCTGAACACGATACATATATTTATCTGTAACCTTTCTTTGACTTTTTAGTGGTGTTGTATTGCGGTGCTTCATTAGCTTGAACCACAGATGCCATTTGAAGCTCCTGGGACCCATTGTAAATCAGGTTCCAGGGTCTGGGTCAGCTGACCCCTCCGCCCACCATAGCTATGCTGCTGACCTAGACCTGTTCTTATTTTCTAATGTATCAAATTTATTTCAGCACAATTTTCAAATTACCAAAAAATGATTCCTAAGCAGTAAAGCAAATATTACTAAGCAAAAGACCTGTGTAGTAAGTGCCTGTCAGCACTGTGCACGGCCATGGGGCCTCCCGAACAACATCTACTGTATGGGAGACGGCTTGAGGATTCTGCTTTAATGAACAGTGCCAGGCAGTTTGCAGTAGTTGGAACAGGTCACAATTGTCCTGGCTGTCAGACGGACATAATGCGTCTTCATTGAGTAACTGCAAAATTCTTGTACGTCCTGCTGACAAACATGCTAGAAATGTTAAGAAGACATTTGTATGGAGGCACAAATATAACAGAGTGTGTCAGTCAATTGGCTGACTAAGCATCAGAGGATCAGTCCGCATGCATCCTATTAGAAGTTATAATAAAACTTGGGAAACATTGCTATACAGATAGAGGAAAAAAATCATGTAGGATCATTTTCTGAACAGGATTCAGCAGTGTACTTTAATATATAATCCACATACAATATTAAAGGGGGGGTCAGGGTTCAGCTGTTGTTTAGAAACTACCACTTTTACCTTTTATCGAGCTACAGCTGCAGTCCAAAGCAGAACACCGAGTCTCACACTTTTTTTTTTTTTTAAATAAAATGACAGATCAAGTATGAATGCATAATGCTGATCGATTATGTTCCATTTCTTTTGTCCCCACAACGTCTTGTTTTGGCATGCTGTTGGTGTGAGGGTACAGAGAGGGCCCTCTGTGCACCGTGCCACTGACAGCAGCCGGTAACTGCGGCTCTTAGCCAGCATGGCCCAATTGGCCGTATCAACTAATGGACCATTTAAATGCTGCTGTCAAGACTGACAACAGCATTTAAATGCTGTTAAAAAGCCTTCCATTTCCTGTGTCACGGGTAGCTTATCAGTTATACTTACTGCATGGGGACCTTAACGACATTCTGATTTTTGTCCTGGCTCAGCGATCACTAGCAATCGAGCACAGATAATCTAGATTAATGCAGTGCATATGCACTGCATTGATCTGTGAGCAATCAGTGCATTGATCATAGAAGTCCCCTGGGGGGACTACAAGTTAGTGTTAAAAAAAAAAGAAAAAAATCCTTTCCCATATTGAGAATTCCAAATACAGTGATACCTTGGTTTAAGACTAACTTAGATTGAGAGCGTTTTGCAAAAAGAGCTCACAGTTTTTAAAAATTGTGACTTTGTGTAAGAGCATTGCTTTTGGTTAAGACCTCCCTGTACTGGGTGGGAGGGGGAGGGGCATAGTCTGCATAGCATGGTCTACAGCACTGTACTCTGACCCAGGAAGTCTTCCTCAACCTTCCAAATCATACAGGACTGTGGAGGTAATCCCTTCATAGCTGTAACCCCTCTCTCCCCGGAAAGAGAGCTCTGTATTTATGTGCCCACATCTACCCTGCTCATTCCTTCATGCTCCCTGCAGTCTCTGTCAGCCCTTGTATTTCCCATCCTCTCCATTCCTACTATAATGTGCCTGCACTAACACTCAGCTATACACACTGCTGCTATAATGTGCCTGCACTTACACTCAGCTATTCACACTGCGGTATAGAAAGATTTCTGTTACTATCCTCCTGCACAGCTCTGTGATTCTCACTTCCTGATTGGTCCCTGCTGAACACGCCCCCCCCTTCTCACTGCTGTCATGTGACCACACAGACCTCTGACAGCAGCCCTGATTCTGTTCTAGCCTGTTGTACTACACTACTGCATTATGGGGATCTGCAGTTCCATCCTGTATCTACAAACTGATGCAGTTTGTCAGGTTTATGTACTTACTATACATTATACGCCACATGCTGATTGCTTTACTGTACAGTAACCTATAATGCAACATATTCAGTTGTTTCTAAATGTTTGTTTCATTAGTTTTACATGTTGTTCAGAATAAAAAAATGATCTTAGTGATGTGGAACCAATAGTCTCCATTTCAATAATTTCTTATGGGAAAATATGCTTTGGTTTAAGAGTGGATTTGGATTACAAGCACAGTCCCAAAATGAATTATGCTCGTAATCCGAGGCACCACTGTATTAAACTGTCCACCACTGTACCAACTGTTGTGGCATCAGCTTGTGGCTGGCCAAAAATCATCCGAACGCAGTTCTGACCCTCAAGAAGGGCCCAGATACTAAAGTCAGACATGTGGCATGTCATCCTACATATGACTGTGAGATAAATGTTGGTATACATTTTCCTAGAAGCACACCTGGCATGGACCAGTAGCCTACACTTTACTCCCTAATAGTGCCCATCTTGTAAGTGGCTGTGTCCTGCTACCCTTATCAAGCGTATACATATAAATACAGAACATAATGTAAGCCTTTTATTCACAACTCCTGGTGGAATCCTCTCTTATAATTTTCTGATGACATCACTGCTGCGCTTTGCTCTCCATTTGCCGGCTGCTTTGCATATAACCTGACAGCAGGAGATGTACAGTGAGGAGCATATGTTCTCCGCTAAGGAGCTCAGTACATAACAAGGGATGTAATTAAATCCTATTCAGGAGACCCTCGTTCTATTATATCTCATTGTTGTAGCTTCTGGATTGTTCAGCAATTAACAGATTAACAGAGCACCGGGAGAACATAGTACAGTCAGGTTGTAATTGTATTAGCCATGTATTCTAATCATGGAGCACGCTTCTGTTCATTGTAATCAGACTTCTCTAACTGATAGCCGCTGTGAAAAATGTTATAAATTGCTCAATTACAGAGAATGCCCTTTAATCAGAATGAAGAAATATTTAATTACGGTAATTAGCATTGATATGTTTGCCTATAATTTTCTGTGATAGCTGCTTCACCACCTTGCATTAACATATTTTCCTTATTCAAACAGGAACTGGCTTGGGGTCTTTTCACACTACCTCTCGAGTTTTGTTAGCAGTTCACGTTAAGTGCTAATGCCCCTATTCCACGAGTCGTTTGGAGGAGCAAACGAGCGCTATTAGCGCTCGTTTGCTCCTCGTTCCCCGCTCGCTGCCGCCGCTATTCAACGCGGCTGCAGCGAGCGGGTGAGTGCGGGAGGGGGTGGCAGGGAGCTGCGGGGGGGCTGCCCGGGGGATCGCTGATCGTCCGGGCAGCCCATAGGATATAGCAGCGTCTGCTGCCGATGCTCCTATTCAACGGAGCGACGGCAGCAGATCGCTGCTATATCAGTCGCTTGTTTTTCAACATGCCGAATACGAGCGATATTGCTCCTTTAAACAACCCGTGGAATAGGGGCTTCAGAATAGTGTAAAATGCAGAACTATTATCTATAATGCAATAGACACTATGATCGACCCTAAAGGGCCCCATAATTAGTGTTGGGTGCCATTGGATTTTGTCATATGAATGTGGCGGTTCCAGTATCTGATTAAAATAGGGAAAAAGAAATCAATTATGTGACACTTTCCTCTTTAACCCTTTAAGGATTGAGCCAATTTTAATTTTTGCTCTTTCATTTTCTCCTTTTTGTGTTTCAAAGGCCACGGCGCTTGCATTTTTTCACCTATAGACCTACATGAGAGCCCTTATTTTTTTGTGACACTAGTTGTACTTTGCATTGACTGGCCTAATTTTTCTATAAAATATGCTGCACAATCGGGAAAAAATAATTTGTGAAGTGAGATTGAAAAAAGGGCATTTTTATTTTTATTTTGGGGGGTTTCGTGTTTATGCAGTTTGCCCTATGGTAAAACTAACATGTTTTCTATGTTCCTCAAGTTGGTACGATTACAACTATGGGTAACTTGTCCACTAGATTTTTTTTATAGCTAAAGTCCCCAAAGGGGGGACCTCCTCTGCCCTTAAAAAGACAGGGGGAAAAGAGAAAGACCCAAGTCAGAGGAGAAAAAGAAAAGAAAGGAACTGGGGGAGTGAGGGAGGAGAGGAAAAAGAAAAAAAAGGGGGGGGGGAGTGGGGGAAAGAAGAAGGAGGAGTGAGAAACAAGAAGAATACGAAGAGGGAGATCAGGAAAGAGAGAGAATGGAATCGGGGAAAGAAAGGTCAGCTGCTACGCACAGGTGTGACCAGAGGGAGCAAGGTGAGAGGAAGAGGATAAGGTAGAGGGCTATGCCCAGAAGAAAGATCCACTAGGGGGACCCAAGGGGGGCCTTAGATGGAGAGGAAAAAGAGGTAGTGGGAAACCATGGGGGAGGTCCGTAGCCAGAGACCGTCATAATGAATCCTATAAAACACTGCAGCGAGCAAGTCTGTCCCCCTCCATAATCTTGGAAGGGGACAGAACCCGGACCCCGCAGGGCACAATGCTTAAACCAGGGATCAACAGTAATGTGTTAATGAACTAACAGCTAATAACAGCAGACCAAAGCCTTCATATGGGGGGAGGGGGGTAGAGGATCCCTAGGTCAGGAGAGTGCAGGGGGTGGCTGAGGTCCAGAACTACATCATTGGGGGGGGGAGGGGTCTCCTTCTCTACCGTGGAAATGCTGAGAGTGGTTTAAGGCCTGCAGGCCTGGGTAGAAAGGGGGCCATCCCACAAATGTTGGGGGGACACGGATAAGTAGATAAGCAACATCAGACATCATCTGAACCCCCATTACCCTCCCTGCCCCACGATAACTCAGCACAGATGTCCATCTTCCATTGTCCCCTCGCAGCTTTACGAAGTGTGAATGAGTCCGTCATCCATATGTAGGCTAGTTCTCAGCGATCAGGCCTCCAGCGGGAGACCGAGGGACCAAGGGGGGCTTCCCTCTGAGGAGACGACGAGCTCTCGCGACGAGCACTGTCCAAGGCCAGCCAATTTGGGATGGACACAGGTGAGGTGCCAAGGAAGGTGAAGAGGCCTGGATGATCTTCAGGCGTGTGGATGACGTACGTGCGCTCCTCCTTTCTCACTACCACGTGGAAGGGGTGGCCCCCACGGTAGGAGGCGCCCTGCTCTCTAATGCAGGCCAATAGAGGCTGGAGAAGCCGTCTCGTGTATAGTGTCCGAGCCGACACATCAGGAAACTGAGCACAGTGTCCTCAAACACAATGTCTTCCTCCACGTCCATAGCAACTTTGAGTATGGCCTCTTTGTTGATAAAGTAATGCAGCCGGCATAGAGTGTCTCTCGGGGTACCTGTCTCCTGTTGAAATCTGGTCACACGGTGTACCCGATCTATAGTGTACGTAGCATCCTCGGGTCGCCCTGTGACTTGGTTGAACAGCGAGTTGACCCGTTGCAGCAGGTTATCTCGGGGGCCCCACTCTGGCAAACCTTTAATGCGGACGTTGTTTCGTTGGCCCCGGTTCTCTTGGTCGTCCAGCAATATTGAGAGTCTGCGTATGGCGCATCCCCAATTCAGTTTCTGTTTCAAGCGCCGAGACCCTCGTGATTAGAGCAGCTATGGTGTCTTCTGTTGCTGTTGTTTTAGCCGAAAATTGCTTCCACTTCCTCCCGCCTGTTGTTGTGCCGCTTCTATGAGGTGGACAACGGAGTCCAGATCTTGCTTGGAAGGCAGCGCCTGAATCAGGTTCTGGAGGAGCTGCAACTCCCTTTGAACTACCGCTGCTGGGTCCCGTTGCACTAGGGACTGCGTCACCGACGAGCCGGTTATAGGACTGCCGTCGTCCCCGAAGGGGTCGGTTGGGGAGCCAAAGTCCTCTGTCCCTGAGCGCGTATACCCGCGCTGTTCTCCTGTCCTCTGCTGTGAGGAAGCTGTGGGTGCCATATTTTTCCCGATTACCGGGTTCCCCGCCGGTCTGAAGAAGCGGTCTATGCCACCGGAGGAGGCCACTGATCGGGTCACCGGGTGGAGTAGGCTGTCTTCTGCAATCCTCTGGTGGGTGGACATCACATTTGCACTAGATGGGCCCCGGTTTCTGTGTCTGTCATGGCCTCTGGCATGGAGCTCCAAGGAAGCACGTCCTCACAGCACCATGGCTAAGCCACGCCCCCACTTTTGTTTTAATTGATGGCTTTCACAAATTTAAAATCTTTTTTTTTTTTTAAATAAAAGTTCTTTAAATTGCTCTATTCCCATCCATATAACGCTTTTATTTTTGGTCTATGGGGCTGTGTGAGGTGTCATTTTTTTGCGCCATGATCTGTACTTGTTGCCTTGCTTGCGTAATATGCAACTTTTTGATGACTTTCTATAAAAAATTTTCTGGATTTGATGTGACAAAAAATCGGCAATTTTGCACTTTGGTGGGTTTTTGCGCTTACACGGTTTAACGTGCGTGATCAGTAATATGTAATAGTTCGGGATATTATGCACACGGCGATGGCCAATATGTACTGTATGTATGTTTATTTATTTTCATTTAGAAAAATAGGAAAAGGGGGTGATTCAGACTTTTATTAGGGGAGGGGATTTTTTTATTGATGGAAAAACACTTTTTTTCTCACTTAAATTTTTAGTCCTCCTGGGGGACTTATTATTACTACTACATTGATCTCTCATAGCGGTCAATGTAGTAAACATATATTACACTGATCCATGAGATCAGTGCTAGATCACTTAGGGCTGCTGTAGAGGGGATATTACCGAGCCGAGATCAGCGTCATTCAGATGCTGAGGCCCGGCCTGGTAATAAGAAGGGATCGCCCCCACTAGAGACCAGGAATGGGGCTGTAACAGCTGACTAGCTTCATCTAACAAGCAAGGCATGGCGATCAGCCGCGGCAGCTAATACGTGCGGTCCCTGGCTGTACATAACAGCCGGGTGTCGAATGCTGTGGAGCGAGCCGGCTCCATGAGCCCTCTCTGCTTCTCCTTTAACGGCGTTAAGCGTTTAAGGGTCACCTTGCCCCTTACCCCTCCGGCATTTTTTTCCAATTTTACAAAACTCATCTTTCCCCCCCTGGAGATAGAGGACTTGATCCTCCGGAAATGGCACTTGGCAAACAAGGGCAGAGCCAAATCGTTTCTCACTAATGGCTCTTGGCTTTCCCTCACTTCTCTTAGCAATTCTACTGAACCCCGTCCCTTGGGCTTTTGGCAAGCTCTCCAGCTGCACCATTTTCTCACATCCCTTCCCGCTTCTTCTGTCTTTAATCGTTCTCTCAACGATTTGAATCTTTATGTACAGGGTCCGGCCCTCTCCAACATTCCCTCTCTATTCTCTATGCCATGTTCGGTTCCCCTCCAGAAATGCCTCGCCTGGCTGGCTGGCTGGGAGAAAGACCTTAAGGTTTTATTAACAGATGTACTGTACAGGTCTCCTGTATCCCCTCCTCAATATCCAGCTGATACCAAGTAGCGAGCTTTAAAATAATGTATTAGTATTGTGTTCCCTTTGACGTGTTGGAGGGGCTGTGGTGAAGAAGGTACCCTCCTCCATACCTTCTGAAGTTGTCCAAAGCTTTTTTAACTTTTGGAAAGAGGTCTGGAGACTCACGGCATCATTTACCATCATTCTAGTCCATGTACTCCATCCTTCTTTGTACTCCATTTATCTGACAACTCCTAGAAGTTGTATCTGCAATCTGTGGTTCACCATCTGAACAATTTTGCGAAAACCTGCATTCCAGTGCTGGGAAGATGTCCGGTACGCTAAGCTGACAAATTTTTATCATACGGAGGATCTAACTGGGCAACGTCATGACTGCTATCACCACTTTTTCCGTACATAGTTTTATTGGTTACAGCTTATGGATATTGACAAATATAAAGCCCTGCTAACTGTAGGAGTATGCCATTTAATTGATTTAGGAGTTATAGAAACCACAGTAATCGTCACTGTTTATGTAATTCCCTTTCACCCAAATTGGAACTTGTGCTAACAGCGTAAGGCTATGTTCACGCTACGTATATTTTTATATAACTAATTTCAACAACGGCTGTGATTTATAAGAAAATATACGTGCCATTGCCGCCGCTTCGGCCGGGATCTCTAGCGGCGCCGCAAACAACTGACATGTCCGTTTTCTTCGGCCGCTATTCATTGAATAGGGGCTGCAGAAAACCCTGTCAGTGCACACTATGGAGCGAGCGGCTCTGGCTGCTCGCTCCATAGTGTGCAGTGGAGAGTCCTGATGCGAGCGTGCATGGATGCGCCCACATCAGAACTCTGCAGCCCTAGGACATGTTCACATGGCGTATAGGACCAGCCGTTCTGTGACCCGTCCGGGTCACGGAGCGGCAGGTCTCTGCCTGGATCATCCCGGCCAGTACTGCAGTACCATCCGGATGATCTTTCCGGCCTCAGCTTTCTGATGCGGGCACATCAGCGCACGCCCGCATCAGAACACTCCACAGCACACAATGAAGCGAGTGGCCGGAGCCGCTCACTTCATTGTGTGAACTGACAGATCTTTCTGCGGCCGCAATTCACTGAATTGCGGCCACAGAAAACTGACATGTCAGTTATTTGCGGGTCTATGTGTATACGCTCCGGCCGGGATCCCATAGCAGAATAGGCTATGTTCCACACCGCACAAAGTACGGCCGTTGTTGCCATCAGTACTTTTACACAGTGTGAACATAGCCCTAAAGATCATTAGGCCGGTACTGCAATACCGGTCTGGATGATCTTTTCGGAGGCCGGCCATTCCGTGACCCAGCCGGGTTACGGAACGGCCGGTCTCTTACGTAACGTGAACATAGCCTAACACAGCAAGCTTGTCTGTTTGTATAATTCTATCCACCAATCCTAAAGATATTTATGTGTCCTAAACATTAGATCCACTTAGTTCCACTATTTATAGTATATCCTGGCAGGTCTAAGATCAGGGGGGAAAAAACTTTTAAGTTGAATCTGTCATCTCCATATCATGCTCAGAGCTCCAGACATGGGCAAATAGCTTGTAGGGAGATGAAACAAATGATCCATTTCTAAGCTGACGGTTGCTTGTAAAGTTCAAATTTCCCTTCCATGCTCAAGTATCAGAGGCTGAGCTGCAGCATGCACACCTCCTGCCTCCCTCCCTTCCTGCCTTGCATGATTGCTGAAAACCAAACCCTAGACATCAATCATGCAGGTCAGGAAGATGTAGAGGAGGGAGGAGACATAATTTGGGTTTGGAAGGAAAACATGATTTCATCTCCCTGTCAGCTATCCGTCCATGTCTGCAGCTCCGAGTGTAACATAGAGCTCACTAATTCCTTTTTATTAGGATGAGTTCCTTATGGCTTATTCTCTGTTTATAGTCTGCCCCTGACTTTGGCTTCAATAATCTGGCAGATAAATCTGTGCAGCATTCAGACTTCCAACCACCTCTATATTACCTCTGTTTGCGATATCATTGATACTGCCCCTTTAAGTTTGTGCGAGTCTCTCCTTCCTCTCCCTATCCAGTAGTAACATGTTTTTGAGCTTGCATATTAAGAAATTGTTCCAAAGTTCAATCTAAGTAAACGCACATTAGTGCTACATAAATAAGTAAATGCTAATCTACTAAGTCAATGCTCTTGTGTTCTGTCACACGCTTCACATATCTCAGTCCCATTGGTAGAGGTCCAGCTGTCTCCACTGCCAGAATGAAATGGTTGTATCATAGTGCTAGGAAAAGTACAATGGGCGACAATCACAAATAATGGGGAAGGGGAATCAAAAGCAATGTCTAAATATATTATTTTACTGAAGGAGTAGTAGATACTTGGAACAAAGTGGAACATTTAGCAGGAATGGTTGGTAAATCCACAGTAAGTACATTGAGGCTATGTTCACACACTGTACTTTTTATGAAAAGAACGGCCATCGTTTTCAATTTACACAATGGCCGTTGTTTTAGTAAATGAGTGGGGTGTAATATTTTGTCATTATTATATTCTCCTCCTATTTACCTCCTTCTGTTCTTTTCAGCCACTGTGTTTTAGTCTGCCTATCTAGAGGCCGGTGACAGTCAGACCCTATTCACATATGGGGTATACATCAACATATTGGCAAGAAGCTTTATTTACATACTGTGGTGTATTATTCTTGTGGTGGGCCCAATGCATACACTATTCCTGTGCCGGACTCAGCAGACCACACGTTTGAATGCAACATAAAAACAGTCAGTTTGTGGCAACCTTTGGTCCATTTTCTGAAAGTATACTATGTTCAGTCCAAAAAACCTCAGAGGGCCTGCTGTGAGTACAGAACAGCATCTCTCTTTGTCTATGGACCAACATGTACCCTGTACATGACCAAATTCTACTGTATGGAATGATAGGTGCTCAGACAATACGGGGCAGCCAGGTGGGGGCATGCCAGCCAGTCATATGGCTCCTTAATCTCCACTGGTCTACGGAAGCTAGTGGTGCTGTGTACAGGTGAAGACAAGGAAGAAAGGGTTGAGATGCTGAAAAGAAGCAGAGGTAGATACCTCTGAGGCCAATTCTGCCCGAAACCTTCTTTTAATCTGTCTGTGGAGTCTCTGGGGAGCCCTATAAACTTCATAGTCCTAGTCAGCGTAAGTATAAAGTGAGCTTTACACTCTGCTGCAGCCCTATGAGGGTCCTTATACACGGGGTGCAAGGACTTAAAGAGAACCAATCATGGACGAAAGTTAAACATTTTTTATTCCTTAATTAGATGCAAATCATTTAATTGACATTTGCAAATATAATTAATTATTTTTATTGTCACGTTTTTTAATTATTCCCTTTTTACTTTCCTGTCTCGAGCCGGCTCTTTTCAAAAGAGCCGGCACGAGACAGGAAACTCCCGTCATGCAGAGCGGCAGGAAAGGTTCCCATGATCCTTTGCCTGCCGCTCTGTTAACACACAGTGATCTCGCGCTATACAGCGCAAGATCGCTGTGTATTATCTAAAATCCCTCTTCTCTAATCTATTTATGAAGATACAGACTGCCTCTGCAGTCTGTATCTTTATACTTTACCTAATCCTCTTCTTCGGTGCAGCAAGGCCGCGCGGCGCCATCTTGATTACGTCACTTGCGTTCCAGCGGTGGAACGCAAGGCCCGTAATCAAGATGTCAGTGCCCGGCCTTGCGGCACTGAAGCAGAGGATAGGTAAAGTGTAAAGCTACAGACTGCAAATGCAGTCTGTATCCTCATGAAGTCTATCTATGAAGATACAGACTGCCTTTGCAGTCTGTATCTTTATACTTTACCAGATCCTCTGTTCCCTGGCTGTTCCGGCGGCGCCGCCATCTTGATGACGTCACGCTGGAACGCACAGCTGGAACGCAAGTGACGTCATCAAGATGGCGGCGCTCACCGGAACAGCCAGGGAACAGAGGATCAGATAAAGTATAAAGATACAGACTGCAAAGGCAGTCTGTATCTTCATGAATAGACTTAGGGAGAGATGTACTGTCAAAATAGGGACAGTTATATTTAGGTGATTGGTTCTCTTTAAGCTTTTAGAAGGCATGATGAATCAAGCGGTGGGGCCGCAGGAAGGATAACTCAGTTGCATGGCCATTCAAATATATTGCCATTAGCCACACATCCCCTGTTTACACAGGGAGATATGCAGCCAATAGCTATAGACTTCACCACCGGATCAGCCATTGAGTGGACGTTTTCTTGCTCCTTAGCTGATTGCTGAAACCTTTACACAAGATTTTGGCCAAAGGAACATATCTAGCAAAGCTCCTCGCCAATAATTAGACCATGTTAAAGAGCCTTTAAGGGTCCTTTTACACAGTCCAACATGGGGCTTATCAAGGAAGTGGAAGAGCGCAGATCAGTTGTGTTTTCAGAAGGCATGCCAAATCGTGTAACTGGACCAAGTGAAGGATCACCGTATTGTTCATGCGGCTATTTAAATGTATTGCTATTTACATGGGCCCGATTATTGGTCGTAGGAGCATTTCTACCAATACTCCTTTCCAATAATCGGCCAATCTAAATGGGGCTATAGTTAGCTCCATGCTTTTCTGATGGCTTAATGAGACCTGGACCTATTTTTATCGTTGCTTATTCGTACTTCGTTCGTATATCGTTAATTATTCAATTATTTGTATTCATTAATAAGATAGTTGTGAATTGACTGACATCACTAAATAGCTTGAATATATAAAATATAAATTGTTATCTTGCAAACACCCCATGCTTCCGACCCGATCGAAAAGGTCGAAAAAAAACCTTTCACCAAACATCTTGAGACTACCATGCTCTATAAAACTTGCACACCACTCACTGGCACGTGGCGCTTACTGTGGGGGCCTTCACTTCCTGTTGGTGACCACACAGTCAAAAAGGCCCTATCCTCCGTACGCAATTTCTCGAGCCAACACGAGGTCCGGCCTAGGGCAAAAACTGTTAGAAAAACAGTTCGCTGGCACAAAATTAATCAAAATTAATAAATTCAAAAAATTAAAGGGGTTATTCAGCGCTACAAAAACTTGGCCACTTTTCCCCCTCTCTTGTCTCCAGTTCAGGTGCGGTTTGCAATGGAACGGAGTTTGAAACCCCACCCAATCTGGAGACAAGAGAGGGGGAAAAGTGGCCATGTTTTTGTAGCCCCTTTATATAATAAAGGTTTGACAAATTTCACATAATAGCATTTATTGCTTGCAAACATTTATAATATTTATAACATTTTACAATATTGATTGCGTATGAATAGAACGAAAGAATACGCCCATCGGAGGCAGAGAAAATGGGGGAAAAATGACTCGCCTCACCTACTTGAATGATAATCTGTTGTTCATCATTCTGTGGAATCACTGCGAAGCAAACCATCAACGAGGTCAAAACAACTACAAGAACGACTAGAATTAAAGACCATCGCTCTGTTGAATTGTGCAAACGATCTCAAGAAGCTTGCAAAGCGGTCGTTTGAGATCGTTTATCGTTAACGATAATCCGAATGATAATCGTTCTGTGGAATAGGGCCCTTAGTGCCTCACTGTTATTGTTGCTGTTAATTTTAGTCAACAAGATAAAAGGTGGACAGCCCCTTTAAATTCTACTTCAAGAATTATGATGCCAAATCAGGGCCGTTTCTAGAGGCGGGCGGGCCGGGCAACCGCACGGGGCGCCGACAGCTAGGGGGCACTGGTGGCTCCACTGAGCTGCGCGCACCCCCGGCCGCTCACCCCATCACCTAGCTCTGTGACCCCCTACCTCTGTGCCCCATCACAGGGCAAGACTGGTGCCCGAACGTTGTTCCGCCCCGCCGCCCGGACGTAGCTCCGCCCCTGCCCGAACGTAGCTCCGCCCCCCACCCGAACGTAGCCCCGCCCCCATGGACCGGCCGGACCCTGCCGAGCACTCTGCAGGCCGCTGCAGACATCTTCTCCCTGAGCAGGCGCAATGACGTCATATCACTGCGCCTGCTGAAGAGTGAAGATTTGTGCAGGGGTGACGGCGGCCTGCTCCTTGCAGGCTGGAGAAGAGGAGAGAGGGATCTGCTGTATGCTGGAACAAGGTGAGTATAATGTTTGTTTGTTTTTTTTTGTGTGGACAATGCATGGGGGGATTATTACTATGGGTGGGGGAGCACAAGGGGGCTTATTACTATGGGTGGGGGAGCACAGGGGGGCTTATTACTATGGGTGGGGGAGCACAGGGGGGCTTATTACTATGGGTGGGGGAGCACAGGGGGGCTTACTATTATGGGTGGGGGAGCACAGGGGGGCTTATTACTATGGGTGGGGGAGCACAGGGGGGCTTATTACTATGGGTGGGGGAGCACAGGGGGGCTTATTACTATGGGTGGGGGAGCACGGGGGCTTACTATTATGGGTGGGGGAGCACAGGGGGGCTTACTACTATGGGTGGGAGAGCACAGGGGGGCTTACTACTATGGGTGGGGGAGCACAGGGGGGCTTATTACTATGGGTGGGGGAGCACAGGGGGGCTTATTACTATGGGTGGGGGAGCACAGGGGGGGTTACTATTATGGGTGGGGGAGCACAGGGGGGCTTACTACTATGGGTGGGGGAGCACAGGGGGGCTTACTACTATGGGTGGGGGAGCACAGGGGGGCTTATTACTATGGGTGGGGGAGCACAGGGTGGTTACTACTATGGGGGGAGCACAGGGGGGCTTATTACTATGGGTGGGGGAGCACAGGGGGGCTTATTACTATGGGTGGGGGAGCACAGGGTGGTTACTACTATGGGGGGAGCACAGGGGGGCTTATTACTATGGGTGGGGGAGCACAGGGGGGCTTATTACTATGGGTGGGGGAGCACAGGGGGGCTTATTACTATGGGTGGGGGAGCACAGGGGGGCTTACTACTATGGGTGGGGGGGGGCGCTTTTAGCAGGATTCGCCCTGTAGTCAAAATTACCTAGAAACGGCCCTGTGCCAAATCCTAACAAACCTATGCATTTTTTTCTGAAAAAAACAGGTATACTTTAAGGCCTTATGTTTGTTTGCTAGGCATGATAGCAGGACGGAAAGCAGCTACAGAGAACATTGCAGATCCCCATGTAACAAATACAGTTGTCAACATCAGACCTATACGTCTCACAAAGATGATTTTTATAATCACTAATTGAGATTTTGGAGATTGCACACGGAGTTTGTATTTTTTATTACAGTTGTAAAAGAAGGTCATCTAAATAATTCATTGGTTTTTATAGAGAAGGCAGCTATTCAGTCCCAAGACATGAAGATTTAAAAGTCTGCAGTGAGATTGAAGTCTTATCAAAGGATCCCTGCAGGCAGTCTGCGAAATGACTAGTAAAAAGCATTTATACAATTGTTAGGGATGAACTTTGAGGAGAGGACAGCTTTGATAAATATGAATCACTAAATGATGTACATAACTTTTTTTTTTTTTTTTTTTTTAAGTCTGACAACTAAAGCGCCATATGTCTGCCTAATGAACAGGGGTGGTGTTCATTCTTGCATTCAGTTGGGACGCATTTTGCAATAAAATCCTATTTGCTTTTCTGTATATGAGAGAGCCTGATAACTTTTAGCCAATCAGATGCTCAGATTGTATACAGCGTTTAAAGGATTGTTTGAGATTTAAAACCTAAACCCTCCTACAGTAACCGCTCCAGTCTTTTCCATAGGCGGTATGCACTTACAATAACACATGAACACATGAACGTTCAGAACATGTGTTGTCTATGGAAAAGGGAGGGGTAAGCTGCAGACAGACTGCTCTGGCACTGGCTTATCCCTTCAAAAACTAAAGGGTCAGTTGGCAAAAATCCAGCACATCCAAACCTTCTCTCTATAGCCATTATCTGTTGGAGTTCCAGTAGGCCACCATACACATTGAACAGTCAGCTGAACATGCCAGAAAGAAAATGTCCTGTTAACTTTAGCATGAGGTTATGGTAGATAACATGGTGGAAGGCTATTTGGGTGCTATAGGAATATAAGAATCATCCGGGGTTGCAGGAAACACAAGAGGAAGTGCATTGTTAGCATTGCTGTAAAGAAAGAGGCTAAGAGGTCAAGGAGGAGGAAACCTCACCAGGCTCTTCTCTCCTTGGGTGAACAAAGCCAGTTCCATAAAAAGGGGCCTCTTTTTGATCTATCTTATGGAGGCCCCCTCTCTTCTTTGTATACCACTGGTGATTAAAAACTCACTTCAACAAAGCACAGTCACTGGTACCACCATGGTATTAATTTGTATATCTTATCTGATCTGAAATGTTACTAAATGACGATATATTTCCATCGTGTAAACAAGCCCGTCATGCCAGAAGGGAAAGGACATAAGACGGGATCTTTTCTGTAGCTATTACAAGTATCCCTCCAATACAAGTTTTTCTGGCTCTTCTAGCTTTGTGTGTAGAATACAAACACTTGAAAGCTTTATTGAACATTGTACTTCATGCGTGTTAATCGGAACAGAGCTAGGATGTCTTTCAATGTTAAGGTCATTGTGTCCCCCCCTACAAAGAGCATTGCAGCCAAGAGAAAGAGACTATATCTCAAACAAGCAGACCATATCAATGTCCTGTATTTGCAAGCAAAAATTCTAACATGATGGTATGTATGATGGAATAATCACTCACAGATATAGGGGTTTCTTTTATATCTGGTTATAGAAAAGTGCTCTACTGAGACCGCATGTGGAATACTGTGTCCAGGAATAAAATAGAATGGGTCCAAAAATGGGCTACAAAAATGGTGGAGGGTGTAAGGCATAAAACATATCGGGAAAGAACTAAGGATCTAAATCTGTATAGTGTGGAGGAAAGAAAGGAAAAGGGGGGACATGACTGAAACCTTTATATATGTTAAATATGCAAAAAAGAGTCCGTGGAGCCCCAAGTCCCTATCACAGGGGGCGACTGGAGGAGCAAACGAGCGCTGTCAGCGCTCATTTGCTCCTCGTTCCCGGCTCGCTGCCGGTGCTATTACAAGCGGCGGCAATGAGCGGGTGAGTGTGGGGGAAACGACTGCCCGGGTGATCGCTACATCGTCTGGGCAGCCCATAGCAAATAGCAACGGTCTGCTGCCGCCGTTCCTATTCCACCGGCAGCAGATTGTTGCTAAGTCATTTGTCTTTCAACATGTTGAAAGACAAACAACTGCTATGATCAGCCAACATCGTTCATGCCAGCTGATAGTTGCCTTCTATTACACAGGATGATTATCAGCCAATAATCATTCTGTGTAATAAGACCTTCAGTTGTGAGTCTCAAAACACGGGAATAGCCAGATATCCCTCCAGGGAAGAAAAGTCTGTTACCAAGGGGGTGCCTCCCAGTGGGGAGATCACCAAACCACCCTGATATGTAGCCCCTTAAGTCTGATTGTGAGAATTGGAACATAAATAGGGAAATACCAGGGTGGCCCCTTTTGCATAAAAGTCTAACTCAGTTGCGAATATTGCGACATGACAAGGGTTTACCATAGCCAGGTATCCATCCGCAGACAGCTGTTTCAGAGTGTTTCCCTTCATCAGTGTGGAGCAGAATTCTGGCTAATGGGGGCAATGAAAAGTAGACCAACAATACACAACAATCACTGAGCTCAGGGAGATCAGTGAAAAAAATCCAATTGAAGTACTCACTGAAGAGTCTCTGTTAACATTAGTATATGTTAAAGGACTAAATTAAGGTTCTGGAGGGAAATGGTTTTAATAAAGAACTGAACTCAAGAACAAGAGGACACAGTTGGAGGTTGGTTGAGGGAAAAATCAGAAGCAACACGTAAAATTTTACTTTTAATGAAAGTATTTTTTTCCCTTTTTTTTCTTCTATAAATGAGAACATGAGATTGGTGAGGAAAAAGAGCAATGATGGACATCTTATGAATGGTGGGAGAAGCATCTTGGGCACCAGCAAGTCTTGTCTCGCACCTCACTCACCTCATCTCACTTATTCTGAGGATCATGGAGGTTAGACTAAAATGGTACAGGATTTGCAGACAGGCTATTTTTGTACAGTGTCCGGTTTCAGCTTCCGGCTGCACCAGCCAGAATATCACCTTTGGTGTTTACACGTTGTATTTGCAGATACTTATTATGTAAGGTAAGCCACAAGATTCTGTAACACCTGATGATAATCTCTTTCAAAGCTCTGGCTATGTGCCAGGATGATAGAAACTCATAATGGTTGTGTCACAAGACTTGAGCAGTTTAACTCAGTGGTAGGGCACATTAACATGGCCCGAACTCTTGTTTTCAGAGCCTTTTCAAGGTGTGTTCTATTAACTTCATAGTCGGCCACGCAAAAGATGTGCCTGGTCGATGAGCAAAGCTCGTGCAAGCTCGGGTACATCTAAACCAAAGTGTGGTATTTGACTCCCAGTGGCTGAAAAAGTTGGATGCAGCCCTGGAAGACATGGATACAGCATATCCTGAGGGCCAATAATCTACCGATACAGAACCTGTGCACATCCACTTTTAATTGCATTATAGGTCTTGCGGTTTTCATTGCAAACACTGGGCCTGTCATCAGTAGGGTCTAATAGGTTATTTGTGAGTCAGGTCAGATAAACTAGACCCTGTTGCAGGGATGTACCTAGGATCTTAAAAAGGACCCCATTAATGAATTCATCCAACTGCAACTCATGTATTAAAGTCCTCACTACTAATGTCCCAAATGTGCCTTCGGTTCCCTCGTCCAATGCCCAGTATTACACCCACTTATTAATAATACCCCTATGTGTCCCTATTTAGTTTTAGTGCCTCCTGTGCCACTAACGGTAATCCCCCCACCCCTCCTCCTCCTCGCAGCTCCCCCCATCTTGTTAAATAAGACCATATCCATAGAGCCTGTGTAATCAAACAGGCTGGGAACAGTAGAAAGCTGGAGAGTGAAGCACTTAGTTGAGTGCTTCTCCCAGCTCTGTCTAGTTATTGGTGGAGGTATAAACAAAGTGCTTTATTTTACCAAGTTGCCCCCAAAATTAGGCTTTAAATTGGTATCTGCTTGAATGCCATTCGTGACACTTTTAGCGTAAAAATTAATTTAGAATGCAGGGTTAAGGAAAGTCTGTGACATGACCATGCATATTATGCCAATTTGCACTGGGGCCTTTTTCACTAATGTGATTCATAATTTTTGTAGTTTTCTAGTAATCTGTAAAAAGATAACATGAATCTATATGTTCTACAAAGAGCATTAACCTGAAACAGACAATTGCTAAGGTAACAATCACACCCCTGCACCCAGGCAATGATGTCCTTGTGAGGCCAAAGGCTACATGAGAAGACAAGTATTATAAATTGCACATGGTAAGAAACCTGTAACAGACGCTGCACTCACACAATTAGGCTATGTTCACACAACGTAAGTTTTGAATTAATCACGCCCGTTGTTGCCGATTCACAACAACGGCCGTGATTAATTCAACTTATGCTGCGTTTACACGGGCGATTATCGCTCGAATTTTCTCAATAACGATCGCATTTGAGCGATAATCGTTCCGTGTAAACACAGCAAACAAGCGATGAGCGAAAAATCGTTCATTTTGATCTTTCAACATGTTCTCAAATTGTCGTTTATCGTTTGCTTAAAAATCGTAAAAACGAATAAATAGTTTCGTATAAACAGTCTTTCAAAGATTCACCCTATGTAAAAGATGTAAACGTTGATCAGTATAAAAACCAAATTGTTGCTTTAAAATCGTTAAACGATCAATTGGGCGAATTATCGCTTGGTGTAAACGCAGCATTACGTGCACTGCAGGCTGAGGGAATCCGGCCAGGATTCCTAGCCACCACACAAAAAAACTAACATTTTGTGCGGCCGCTATTCATTGAATAGCGGCTGCATAACCCTGACAAGTCACACAATAGATCGTGTGGCTCCGGCTATGAGTGAATTGGGATGCATGCGCAAACTGATGCCCCTGCATCCCAATTCAGCACAAAGGAAGCTCATCCGGCTGGTACTGCAGTACTGGCCTGGATGATCTTCACAAACATCGGCCATTCCGTGACCCGGCCGTTTACAGAACGGCCGGTGTTTTACGCCGTGTGGACATAGCCTTAGAGTGTAGGCTCTTGTTTCTTTTCCATTTGTATTACTCACTTGTCATTTTAGTTGCTTGTTATTTCCTGTGGACTGTGTGGGTGCAATATAAGTAATTACATAAGGAAAATCATATATTCTAGTGGAACTTCAGAGCAGAAATCTTCATGTCACATTTTCTCCAACATGACAAATAAATTAGACTGAAAATTGAAACCTAAGATGAATCCAGTAAATCCAGGAAACTGACTCAGCGATGATGTTGTCCAGTTAATAGAAGTTCAGCACCTGGATAAGGATTTACAAGAAAGCCCTCTGTTTTATTCACACTAATCTTCAGGCTTGGTAGAGGCTTCCAGCACTTGGACCGGTGATGTGACAGCATTATTCATGATGTGAGTGTTGGGAGTTGTCTGGGGATTATGGCTTATTACCATACAGTTGCACCATTCTGTATAGAGGTAGCATGGATTTAGTCATGTGTCGTTCTGCATTTCTGCACCAACTAGATTAGCAGCAGGATCTGTCTAAGGATAAAACCGACCAGAGATTTGCCCTGTCTTCTAGTGATCTAGTTGGACCATGTCGCATTGCATAAACCTACCTCTATTATAGCCCCTTTTCCTAGGACTATGATGTGAAAAACCATTGGCGAGTATGATATCCCCTTTCTGCCCTTATCTTTAGCAACCAGTAGTCTTTAGCATGTGGCTCAACTGGCAGTGAGCTATTTGGATGGACACTTAAAGGGAAACTCTCACTTCCTGGTTTGGCGCAGGAGGGCTGAGCTGAATGAGCTTGGCACTGCTGTGTCTCCCTCTGACATTACACATATGTCCGATGACAATCCGAGCCCTGTCACTGCCCATCCACCCTCTCATAGCTGATAGCAGTGGTCAGGATCCTCTGCAAACCTTTTCTCAGCAATGCATTTGCAAAATTGCTTTCTTTTGCATCACCCCCTCCCTGGCCATAGTGAAAAAAAGCCCTCCTGCCTGGAGTACCCCTTTAAGTTTACATCTAAACAGAAGACTGATTTAGTACATCTGGGCCAGTATTGTTAAGTAAAAAATGAGAAAAAACGTATTGAAAAGTAATTTTGCTTAAACACATGTATGAGATTTATAAAACGTGGTGTAAAGTGAAACTGGCTCAGTTGCCCCTAGCAACCAATCAGATTCCATCTTTCTTTCCTCACAGACTCTTTGGAAAATGAAAGGTGGAATCTGATTGGTCGCTAGGGGCGACTGAGCCAGTTTCACTTTACACCATGTTTAAAAATCTCCCCCTATACATATCTGGTATCTTGATAACCATCACAACATGTTCTATAAAAAAAAAAAGCCATTATTGTAGTAATGAGCAATGCAAAAAAGAGGAAAAGGTTTTTTTTTTTATTATCCCCCTAAAATGATTACAAATAAAATATATGTTCCCTTTTATCTTTCTGTTGTGTTTTTTTTTAATATGTATATATGTATATGTATATAATATATAAGTAAGTAAAGTATATGCGGCTATGAGCAGCTTTTTGGTAATGTGTTTGGTAACCTTGAAGCTCATCTTGTATTTATTTTGATTCCTTGAGCTGAACTTGTCAGTCCTTAAACCGTCACTTATACAGACAAACAAAAAAACCTGTACAACCTCTTTTGCCTCTGCATAAATTACCAGTGGCCAGCTGCCAAAGCAAAACCTGAAAAATCATTTTGATGCGATATATGTAAAATACCTGGTGTGACTATTGTACTTCAGATTATGAGAAGGCACCTCCAGGCAGTTCTGTCAAAACCAGGTAATCTGTCAGCACCTGTTCTGGTTCTGAGGTACTGACAGGGTAATAAGAATGTGTGTCTCTTATGCTGCGTTTATACCGAACGATTATCGTGTGAATTTGCATGATAACGGTCGAATTGGAACGATAATCATACGTGTAAACGCAGCGAACGATCAACGATTGATATTTCAGCAGGTTCTCAAATTGGCGTTGATCGTTTGCAAGAAATTCGCAGATCGTTCCATGTGAACAATCGTTCGCCAATTTAACCAATGTGTGAGATAGGCTTTAACCCTTTAAGGACCGTGCTAACTTTCGTTTTTGCGTTTTTGTTTTTTCCTCCATGTGCTTAAAAGGCCATAGCACTTGCATTTTACACCTAGAGACCCACATGAGCTTTTATTTTTTGCGTCACTAATTGTACTTCGTAATGACAGGCTGAATTTTTCCATAAAATATGCTGCGAAACCAGAAAAAAATTATATGCGCAGTGAAATTGAAAAAAACCCACAATTATTTTTCTTTAGGGGGGGTTCATTTTTACGCCGTGTGTCCTATGGAAAAACGTAGTTGTTATATATGTTCCTCAAGTCATTACGATTAAAACAATATGTAACATGTATAACTTTTCTTGTATCTGATGGCCTGTAAAAAATTAAAACCATTGTTAACAAATGTTATAGCGCTTTTATCCTTTGGCCTATGGGGCTGAGTGAGGTGTCATTTTTTGCACCATGATGTTTACTTATCGGTACCTTGATTGCGCATATGCGACTTTTTGATCACTTTTTATTACAATTTTTCTGGATTTGATGCGACCGAAAATGCGCAATTTTGCACTTTGGGATTTTTTTGCGCTTACGCCATTTACCG
The DNA here is from genome assembly GCF_027789765.1 of Dendropsophus ebraccatus. Lineage (NCBI taxonomy): Eukaryota > Metazoa > Chordata > Amphibia > Anura > Hylidae > Dendropsophus > Dendropsophus ebraccatus. The sequence continues at coordinate 38,849,582 of NC_091461.1, forward strand.
TGCGAGATCAGTAATGTGATTAATTAATAGTTTGGGCGATTACGCACGCGGCGATACCAAACATTGTTTGTTTGTTTGTTTGTTTGTTTATTTTTTATTTATTTTTTTATTTGTAAAATGGGAAAAGGGGGGTGATTCAGACTTTTATTAGGGGAGGGGATTTTTTATTAATAAACACTTTTTTTTTTACTTTCACTTACAGTAATATGAAGCCCCCTGGGGGACTTCTATATACACAGAACTGATCTCCCATTGAGATCAATCCTGTGTATATAATAGAGCAATGATCCATCAGATCATGGCTCTATTATAATGGTCTGCTGCAGACCATCTAAACAGATTGCCGAGCCGGGAACAGCGTCGGAGCGACGCTGAGCCCCGGCCGGCTCAGTACAACGGATCTCCCCCACTAGACACCAGGGAGAGGGGCCACATTCACTGTTCAAATGCAGCTGTCAGCTTTGACAGCGGCATTTGAATGGTTAATTAGCCCGCCGCGGCGATCGGCCGCGCCGGCTAATACACGCGGTCCCTGGCTGCACTTAGCAACCGGGGACCGCGCGCTGCAGAGAGGGCTCACGCCGGGAGCCCTCTCTGTTTACTCTTAACGGCCGCATGATGGATATACCCGTCATGCGTCGTTAAGAGGTTAAGCGATCGCAAAACGATCGCAAAACGAATTTCCGTACGATATATCGTACTGTCTAAACTGATCGTTATGAAAATGTTACTCCGACATCGTTAATCGTACGATCGGGCGAATTATCGTTCCATGTAAACGTAGCATTAGTGTGTGTGTGTGTGTGTTACATCTCTGTTTGCGATTGGTGCTGTACTTTGTCCCCAATCTGTGCAGTAACTTTCTTGCAAGTGTCAAAGAGGAGTAGTGGTGATGCGCTTGTGCCGCACATCGGCATGCCTCATCACTACTTCCCTCGCTTTCCTTAAATCTTTATTGTACCTGTCCTCCGGCCTCCTGACAACGTCATCTTAAAGGGAACCTGTCACCCCCCCGTGCCGGGGTGACAGGCTCCTGACCCCTCCGCTACAGCCCCCTATACTCACCTGATCCCGCCGGGTCCTGCTTCTGGATCCGGTCAGGTCATGGAGATCTCAGCCGCTGAAGCCCGGCGTGCGCGCTGAGAGATGAGTCCAATGCTAATAGAGAATGACGGAGAGTCCAGCGCTCCATCGTTCTCTATGAGCATTGGACTCATCTCTCAGCGCGCACGTCGGGCTGCAGAGGGTGATATCTCCGTGACCCGACCGGATCCAGAAGCGGGATCAGGTTAGTATAGGGGGCTGTAGCAGGGGGTTGGTAGCCTGTCACCCCGGCACAGGGGTGACAGGTTCCCTTTAAGCTGAGCATGTGCCGTTGCCAGTTCGCGCATGCGCCCTGGATCTGTGCAGTGTGCGCGCTCCTGCAGACTGATGCGTCGTAGTACATCGGATCGGTGCAGGCGCGCTGAGAGCTGAAGTCTATGCCCTCAGTTGTTTTGCATTAATGCACTACGCAGCTTAAGGTGACGTCACCAGGAGGTTGGGAGGACGGGTGTAATGAATATTCAAGGAAAGCTGGAAGAGGGAAGTAGTGGTGAGGCATGCCGATGTGCGGCACAAACACATCACCACTACTCCTCTTTGACACTTGCAGAGACAGTTACAGCACAGATTGGGGACAAAGTACAGCACCCATCGCAAAAAGAAAGGTGACACACCTTCATTACACTATCAGCACCTCAGAACCAGAACAGGTGCTGACAAATTCCCTTTAACAGGCAGCCTCCACTATGTAAGACCTTACCCTTACCCTCAGGTGTCAAACTCAGGGCCCTTCAGCTGTTGCAGAACTACAATTCCCATCATACCTGGACAGCCAAAGCCTTGGCTTGATGGTAATTGTAGTTTTGCAACAGCTAGAGAGCCATGACCCTGCCAAGATTTGGTTGGCTGCCCTATCTTATTGTTGTTGCTGACATCCAGCTTCATGTCTAGCAGCATCCTCTATAGCTGTACCCCAGATTAGCAATGTATTAATAGCAATTTGTCTTAGATGTGTCCGCTGTCTAGTTAGAAACTAGATTGACACGTTCCTATCTCCGTCTGCATTATTAATCAGATTTTGATCTCATTACATAATGTATTAAGCTCTCGTTATATCCTGGTCTATTAGAACCAATTTCAGAATAAAGGCCATGATATATCTAAAGGTAACACAATATATCTAACACATACAGAAATACAATTGTGAACCAAAAGATGGAACAAGTTTCTTTGTCTGTCTGGCTTTGGTAAGACATCTTAAGTACTATATATTCTCATCAGACAAGGTTACGCTAATAGAAAGTGCAGATGTTCCTCTGCTTTCCGAGTGTCTTCCTGACATTCACATTGACCACCAGACACCCCCTTCCTGACTTTCTTCTACGCCGAAACAATAATATGAAACTGAATATGTCTTACTGGTTTATTACCCATGTGAGAATACGAGGGAAGAATCCTAGGACCCATAATGTAACCTTATTAGTGTTTCATTAAATTATTCAAATGGGAAAAAATACAGATCAAAGAGATTTAAGGAAGGAAAGAGATGCCTGAGCTGTGACCGTGGTGACTTTACGGGAAAGATTCAATCATTGCAGGTAATGTTATAGGAACAAATGAATAATCTAATGTGTTAGAATAATATAGAATCATATATCTTGTTTCAATGACATTGTCAAATATAATAACAACAAATAAACAAAGGAACAGTAAAAGGAGAAATTGCTAAGACCTAAGAGCTTATATTGTCTAGTAGGTGTCAGCAGCCATATCAGGTTCCTCACCATATACTGGCATCTTCTCATATAGCAGAGCAGCCTATAGGCCCCTTCGGGCACCAGGGCTCTGCTGTGATCCGTACCTTGCTAGATGTCCTCTAACTCATAAGTGATAACAATCAAAATGACATAGAAGTGACACAATAGGTACAAAGTGATAATTTTATCCAGGGTCCCATGGCACGGGAGATATATACATATTTAGCTTTGCAATAGTTACCTTTTTTCCTTAACAGAAAAGAAGGTACTATCGGTCAGGGTGATGAGCCCTTGACTGGTCAAAAGGATGAGTGGGGAGAGGTCCACTCCCTCCTCTGTGTCAGTAAGAAAAGACTATCCCAAATAGAGAGATTATGGGGCCATCTTGTCACATGACACAGAGTCAGGAGAGGAATGTGCTGAGCGCAACCTCTCATGGCTCATTCTCCCAATCGGTCGCGATCTGAACACTCAGAGCTAGACCGATGAAAACTTTTTACAAGTCTCTCTGAGCTCACTTGAGCTTTGAGCATGGTATAGAATTGTCAGACTCCCTTTAAAGCAACTCTGTACCCACAATCTGACCCCCCCCCCAAAACCACTTGTACCTTCAAATAGCATGGTATAGAACTGTCAGACTCCCTTTAAAGCAGGGGTGGGGAACCTCCGGCCCGCGGGCCGCATCCGGCCCCTGAGACCACCCGATGCGGCAGCGGCCCGCAGCTCCCCTGTGATGCGCGCCGCTCTGGAGGAGGAAGGAGCCGGCATACACAGCATCCTCTGGTGTCTGTGACAGCTGCTGGACACAGGAGGATGCTGTCTATGCCGGCTTCTTCCCCAGCAGAGCGGCGCGTGTCTTCAGTCTCCTGCGGGCCGCGCGCGATGACGTCATTTCATCGCGCGCCACCTGCAGGAGAAGACCGGCAGAGAGGACCTGGGACAGAAGAGGACATGGGCAGCGTGGGAGCGGAGGTAAGGTGAGTGGGATGTTTATTTTTTTTATTTGGGGGTTAACTAGGCCACCAGGGACATGCCTGATGGGGGTTAACTAGGCCACCAGGGACATGCCTGATGGGGGTTAACTAGGCCACCAGGGACATGCCTGATGGGGGTTAACTAGGCCACCAGGGATATGCCTGATGGAGGGTTAAATAGGCCACCAGGGACATGCCTGATGGGGGTTAACTAGGCTACCAGGGACATGCCTGATGGGGGTTAACTAGGCCACCAGGGACATGCCTGATGGGGTTTAACTAGGCCACCAGGGACATGCCTGATGGGGTTTAACTAGGCCACCAGGGACATGCCTGATGGGTTTTAACTAGGCCACCAGGGACATGCCTGATGGGGGTTAACTAGGCCACCAGGGACATGCCTGATGGGGGTTAACTAGGCCACCAGGGATATGCCTGATGGAGGGTTAACTAGGCCACCAGGGACATGCCTGATGGAGGGTTAACTAGGCCACCAGGGACATGCCTGATGGGGGTTAACTAGGCCACCAGGGACATGCCTGATGGGGATTAACTAGGCCACCAGGGACATGCCTGATGGGGGTTAACTAGGCCACCAGGGACATGCCTGATGGGGGTTAACTAGGCCACCAGGGACATGCCTGATGGGGGTTAACTAGGCCACCAGGGACATGCCTGATGGGGGTTAACTAGGCCACCTGGGACATGCCTGATGGGGGTTAACTAGGCCACCAGGGACATGCCTGATGGGGGTTAACTAGGCCACCAGGGACATGCCTGATGGGGGTTAACTAGGCTACCAGGGACATGACTGATGGGGGTTAACTAGGCCTACCAGAGGCATCACTGGGGGGGGGGGGGGGGTTAACTAGGCTACCAGGGACATGACTTGGGGGTTAACTAGACTACAAGGGGCATCACTGGGGGGGTTAACTACAACAGCAGAGGCATCACTGGGGGTTAACTACAATAGCAGGGGCACTAGGGGAACAATACTTTGCCTTGCCCCGGGTGCTGCAAACCCACGCTACTAACTGCCGCACACGGTATGCGGCCCTCGAATGATTTTATTAATGCCCGACCGGCCCTCGACATGGAAAAGGTTCCCCACCCCTGCTTTAAAGCAACTCTGTACCCACAATCTGACCCCCCCCCCCCAAAACCACTTGTACCTTCAAATAGCTGCTTTTAATCCAAGATCTGTCCTGGGGTCCATTCAGCTGGTGATGCAGTTTTTGTCCCAAAAAACGACTTTTAAACTTGCAGCCCTGTGTCAAACTGGTGTGGCCTAGAGTGTCTGTGCATTAGGCTGGCACAACCCCTCCGTCCCTCCTCCCCGTCCTCCTCATCATTAGGAATGCTCCAGGCAGATTGTCTCCTATTCATCAGCTGTGAGCATGGCACATGTGCTGGATCCTTAAGGCACCTGTGCAGTGTTCACTGCAGAGGAATAGGAAAAATCCTGCCAGTGGCATTCCTAATGATGAAGAGGGTGGGGAGGAGGGATGGAGGGGTGGTGCAAAGTTAGGGCACAGATACTCTAGGCCACGGCAGTTTGACACAGGGCTGCAAGTTTAAAAGTTGTTCTTTAGGAAAATAACTGCATCACCTGCCGAATGGACCCCAGGACAGATGTTGGATCAAAAGTATTCAAAGGTGCAAATGGTTTGGGGGGGATAGATTGTGGGTACAGAATCACTTTAAATGGTACCTATCATTTTTACAAACTTCTGACATGCCATAGCAACATGTCTGAGGTTTGTATCAGTCGGGGTCTGGGTGCTGAGATCCCTGCCAATTGATACAACGAAGGGGCAGACGTGCTCAGCAGCGCACGCTCTGCCTCTTCAGTTCTGTCTCACTGGTAAAGTAGCAGTGGTCAGAATTATTATGGAGCCCCATGGAACTTCCAGTACAATAGCAGTGCTGAGCACGTCTGCCCCTTTGTTCTATTGATCAGCGGGGTTCTCAGCACCCGGACCCCAACAGATACAAACCTCGGACACCTCGCTATGACATGTCAGAAGTTTTTTTTTTCTAAATGATAGGTACCCTTTAAGAAGGGCATTTGCATTGCCATTGCCTCCACCCCAAGCTACACCTATGACTATAAAGGAATAAAAAAGAATGCCTTATTTTGTGTCATTCTACAGGTAAAGCCCTCAGTATAATGTGCAGGAATTTGGGTTTAGCAAAAAAAAAAAAAAAAAAAATCTATTTACTGTACTTCTTAGGACACAGAAGAATTACACCTAATCCAGCAAAATAGATATCTGCAAAGACCTAAACTATAATCCAGACATGACTCATCTGACAATGGGACAATTACTTGATTGAAGTGATTTGCAGATGTACTGTCATAGCACATAAAGCGGAGACTTAAAACAATGATTATCCCTCGTCATTCACTCCAATGTTCCAGGGCCTGACATTGATGGCACACTTAGTGACCTACTTATTGGAAGAATGCGGCTTTTATTGCTGTTACACTGTATTTTGTTAATAGCGTCTATGTGACTGTAGGTCTCAATGTCACTTACCTGTGTTTTTTTGCTTGTGTTTCCCTAGTCATGTGCCCATCTAACCTAAAAGTCTATGACCCCCTTCCTAATTCCTCGGTGTTCTGCAGGGACACTTGTCAAATGCAAGAACGATCCGAACCCTACTGTCCTGTCTTAAATTCTCTTGGCCTGATGTTCACCTTAGCTGTGTCTGATCTTGGCTAATCCTTCCCATGCGTGTGCTGTGCTTGTGACCCTGATATGTTTGACAATGATCTTTGACCTTCTTGGCTACACATCTGCCTCTTGCTGTACAATAATATGCACCTCTGCGAATGCAGGTAACCCAAAGGTAAACCAGGTTTTATATTCTTAGGTGATATAATTTGCACTTGATGCCTTTTAAATCTCTATTAATGGTATCCAATGCAATGACTTATCAGAACATGAGAAGATGGCCTCCCAGTGTCCGGGGCAACACCATAAACTGAACACATTGCTGTATATTTTTTAAGTGTATTCACAGCTCCGCTTTCGGGGATCTGCTGTTATATTATTATTATTTATTATTATTATTATTATTATTATATTTTTCCTTCTCATTATGGAAGACTATGAGTAATGGCAGCTCAGTCCACAGTTAACTAACAGTGTATGCCAATTGCAGGGATTTATGAAGCACAGCCTCTAGTAAGTTTTGCTCTGTATCCATGCAAAAAAAAAAAAAAAACAACACCCAGTGTAATATTCACCCATAAGTTTATGAAATGTCATACATTTTTTTTCGGTAGCGTTTTTCTTTCCTCTGGCCTTTTTTAGGCTCTGGCAGTTTTTCCAAAACCCAGCATGCCGAGCTCTGGCTGCTATGGCTTATGGGCAACTCAGCCATATTTTTATCTAGGTATTTGAAGTAATTTTATGTTTCCTACAGTCTACAGAAACACATCCAGTTTAATGGATCTCAAGAAAAAGTGACAGCACCCACATTACTCCTAGATGCATGATAGATGTGTGTAATGTGTAGCTAGAACACTACTCCATTGTAAACGGAGTTCTCGTGGAGGCATGTAACAATGGAGTCAGTATTGCAATGAATAGGCCATATTGAAAGCTCCAACAAAAGTCCTCTTTAGCACAGTCAAGTATATGGCAAAATAAAACAATAAAATGCTAAATAGGACATAAAAGAATAAATACATCTGTTAATTACCGCAATGTATTGTTACATATTACTAAGCCTGTATTACAATCCTGTCCATAGGGAACACCAACTTGTTGAGCTCTGCAGATTTCAGTATTATATGATCGATGTTATAGTGATATCACACATGAGAATTGTTAGCGCACTTTGCGGGACTGATTGACAGGCAAAGGAGCCTATTAGAGGCCTCAAGTTAAAGGGGTTATCCTGTTAGGGATTTAGGGATTTTTTAAAAATATATAATCATTGCAAGTATTAAAAAAAAAAAAATTGCCTTTCCTTGCTACACTCCCCCGATGTCCTACGGGTCCACTACTGAATGACTCGTCTCGGCAGTGACAGGCCGCTCTGCCAACCATTGACTGAGAGGGGACAGCACCATGACCACTAATTGGCTGAGCAGGCTGTCATCCCTGTGCCCGATCAGTTTTAGAAGTGGCATCTTGTATTATGGGGTCACACAGCTTCCCTAGCATCTTGTATAATGGAGGTCACTCAGCTTTCTTAGTATCTTGTTTAGTAGCAGTGGCATAGCTACCATAGAGGCAGGGTAGGCAGTTGCTATGGGGCCCGTGCAGGAGGGGGGCCCGGGGATGCACAGGGAAGATAAGAAGAGTCTCCTTTGTCTTTCTGCTTAACCCCTTATGTACTTCTGTGTCTAAGTGACCCAGTGTTCACTTACATGTTGCAACATAAAAAGGGTAATATGTAGCGCAGGGGTACTCAACAACTTTTAGTGAAGGTCCACTTACCGGGGTCTATTGTCAGGTGGAGGTCCGAGCTGAACATCAGTAGGAAACGTGTTTTGTTACTTTTCACAAACGTTCAACTATTTACATACAGAATTGCTGCTTATTAGCGGGAAAACTGGCATTTTTTTCTCACTCACCAGCCCTTTGATATTAGGTACAAAGGGGGTGATTGCCCTGGTAGTATATAGCCCCCCCCTGTTGCTACCCCAGTAGTGTATAACCCCCCGTGCACTCTCCCTCAGTAGTATATAACCCCCTGTTGCTCCCCCAGTAGTATATAGCACCCCTGTGAGCTCTCCCCCTGTAGTATATAGCGCCCCCCGTGAGGTCCCCCCAGTAGTATATAGCCCCCCTGTGCTCTCCCCCTGTAGTATATAGTCCCCTGTGAGCTCCCCCCAGTAGTATATAGCCCCCCTGTGCTCTCCCCCTGTAGTATATAGCCCCCTGTGAGCTCCCCCCAGTAGCATATAGCCCCCTGTGAGATCCCCTGTAGTATATAGCCCCCCTGTGAGCTCCCCCCAGTAGTATATAGCCCCCCTGTGAGCTCCCCCCAGTAGTATATAGCCCCCCTGTGAGCTCCCCCCAGTAGTATATATCCCCCATGAGGTCCCCCCTGTAGTATATAGCCCCCTTGTGCGCTCTCCCCTTATAGATGGCCCCCAGACAAAAAAAAAAAAAACCACAACTCACCTAGCACCTCGTTCCCCACTGCGGCTGTCCTCTTCTCCTGTCGGCCCCCGGCTGATACGTGCTCTGTAGGGATGTCCCAGGGATTCCCCAGCAGAGCGCGCATCAGTGACCTCAGTGTACGCCGCCGGCCTGAACTTCCCGAAAGTATAGGCCGGCGGCGTACACTGAGGTCTGTGGTGCGTGCTCTGCTGGGGAATCCCCGGGACATCCCCAGAGAGCGCGTATCAGCCGGGGGCCGGGCCGACACTGCCCCCAGCCCCACAGGCGTACTGCAACCTAAGGACAGTACGCCTATGGGGCGGGAGGCAGTGCGATGGGGAGCGGGACCTCCTAACTGCCCCGGGACGGACCGGATCTGGGGTGGTTTGGAGGTCTGACCAGGGGTCCGGACAGCTGGCCTCCGCAGCCCGCCAGTTGAGTACCCCTGATGTAGAGGATAAGGACATCTTTGCTTCACTCCTCTAATAGCCTCTGACCTCTGTTCTCAGCTGCTGCAATCAAGTTTGAAAATGCGCCAGAGGTCAGGGGTTATGAGTGCAGGAGCAGTGAAGCAGAGATCTTTGTCTTCCTTATTAACTTTTCTTCATGCTACAGCATGTAAGTGAACTTTGGGTCACTTACACAATGCAGTAAATAAGGGGTTAAGCAGAAGGCAGTCTGCTCCTGCACCTATGTGCTCCTAATGGGCCTTATAGTTAAATGCAGTGGACTGAGAGAGCAAGCAGCCATTGGCTCTCTGGTCTGCCAGTCACTTTTGTAGCTGCATCTGTCTCTGGTCACAAGAAAGTAAGGCTCTGCTGGAATCCTCTAACAATGATGCCACGTATACAAAGGGGCCCGCTGAGGCTCTGTCGCCCAAGGGCCCACAAAAGCCTGGAGATGGCCCTGATGCTCATCCAGTTTCATTAGAAATGAAAGGGCAAAGTTTCATCCCCATCTTGCTCTTCATTCTCAGATGACCTATAAATCCAAGAATTGGCAAAAAACACTCCCACTTTTTATCCATTTGTTTCTGAATATTGTGAAACGCACACGAGAACAACATTACTGAACTCTTCATGAAACATTTAACAGATAAAATACATTTTCATGCAGCATTGCTCAATGTCTACCACTCAGCAATTTTATTAAAGTCGTCAAATGAAACACAGCAAGTTAACCCTCTCCTGCCCAAAGCTTATATTAAGGACATTCCTTCCCATTGCACACGGGAGCTTCGGAGCATAACCGTGCAGAAAAGAAGTGACATGCCTCTATTTTTCTATGCATTTCCCCATCCACCATTAAAGCCAAAGCGAGCAGGGTTTATTTATACATTCACACTGTAACCGTCATAAAGAAATCGGCTTTGCTGATTGTGGCGCCATTAACTGTAAACTAGAAGACAGTGTTGGCGGCATATAGGAAGCAAATAATGCTCTTGCTTTGCAGTCACAGCAAATTTGCACCCAATGAAGCGTGACAAGAAGACTTTATGAATGGTTGTGCAATCTCACCTAGTAAAATCAGCTGTTTACTGGGGATGTGAGGAAGGGAACCCACAGCAACCAGCTCATCTTCACATCGGCTCAAGTAGGTGAGGACTAGAATTGGTTACATGTGTCTTTGGTATACCACTTTCTTTTATTCCCCCTATGGGATTTGAACATGCAATTGCTTAATCCCTTACACATAATACTATTGTTATTTTGCTTATCTCCTATTACATGTTGCCTTAGGATGTGATAGGAAGAGTAAAATGGCAGTCCTTGACTAGGCCCCCCCAACTGCAAACCACTACACCCACACTCCACCCCATCTAAAGCTTTAAAGTTCCAAGTTTTTTAAAGAAAAAAGCAGGAAGCCAGGGGAGGTGCAGGAAAATAATAAACAAAGGATACTTTTCTATCATAGTGTATCGCAAGAACACTCTTGAGTCCCATTGACAGCTGCAGGTGTCCTGCAGCTAGTCCAGCTGCAACGTCACGCAACCAAGTGATTGCCTGCTCAGCCAATCAGAGACTGGGGTGGGACTCTATGACTTTGCAGCTGGAAGAGCCTGGTATGTGATGTACCTGGTGCCGTCAGTGGCGCTCCAGAGGCATGGGAATGAGTTAACTTGTTTATTATTGTCCCACACCCTCCGCTTACCTTTTTTTAAATTTAGTGCGACTTCTCCTTTTTAAGTTCATTTCACAAGGCATGATTATTCTCTTAACCCGGCCCCATGAATGATCACTGCATCGTTCATGTGGCCATTAACATGCAATGTTATCTGCAGAACATCTTCTGTTTAGACAGTGAGATGAGCGGCCAATTTTTACAGCCGTACAGAAGATCAAATCAGTCGACAAGTGGACGTTAATCAGTGATAATTGGCCCATGTAAAAGGGACATAAAATGACCCTGCACCAAACAGGTTAATTTACAAGGATCAGAGATATTTCTGATCCTGGCTGCTGAGCAAGACTCAGCCACCAACCCCACCTCGTATTCCCTCTCCTAGTATCTTGTCATTCACATACGTCAAAATGTAACAATATGCCAACACTGTAAAACCATTAGAAATTGATTCGTTATTCCGATCTAATAGTTTCTTTATAGAAAATGGAGTACCATGTATTACTTCAGCTTAATACCTTTCCGAGGTTGAAATGTTTTCTGGGTCTTACAAAGCATTGTGTTGCAGCAGAACCACATATCCTCTAGCAGAACAGTTTTGCTTTATGTTGGAATGTTGGCTCTGCGTGTGACCAATGAAGTGTTATTCCTGCCTGCATAACCCAGCTTCAATAAAGGCTTCTTTTTACTGGCCTCAGCATTTATATCCAGCCTTGTGTGTCAAAACTGAAAAGTGAGGTTTAACTTAAAGGAGAAGGCCAGCTAAATTTTTTATTACAGTATTGTATTGCCCTCCAAAAGTTATACAAATCACCAATATACACTTATTACGGGAAATGAGTGATGTCACTTCCTGGATAAAATGGTGATGTCATGACCCGACTCCCAGAGCTGTGCGGGCTGTGGCAGCTGGAGAGGATGATGGCAGGGGGACACTGAGGGACACAGGGCACTGGAGGGACACTGAGCATCCCTCTGCCGCCATCATCTCTAGCAGCCACAGTCCGCACAGCTCTGGGAGACGGGTCGTGACATCACCATTTTATCCAGGAAATGACAACACCATTTTATCCTAGAAGTGACATCACCATGTTATCCAGGAAGTGAAGCCTTGATTCAGTAGTAAGTACAGGAAAAAAAGCGCTTTATGTGCATTTCCCGTAATAAGTGTATATTGGTGATTTGTAAAACTTTTGGGGGGCAAAACAATACTTTAATAAAAAATTTCGCCAGACTTCTCCTTTAATGAATCTGTGTAATGGACATCAACACTAAGGGGTAGAGTGTAAAATCGAAGAAGATTTAATAAAATCGTTAAACAAAAGTTTCTGTTTAACACCATGAACCGGAAAAAGAACACAAATCTCCAAACCACCCATCCATAGCCAAGAATTGCCATAGCCAAAAAGATGCCTCTTTTAGAGGTAGCTTTCTCTTCAAGTCAGCATTTCATGACTGGGGATATAAGCCAAGCCAGAAATATTTCCAGGAGGAAAGATTGCCCATTTGTAGACCGCTGTTTTGAGTTACTGACTCTTATCAATACAAAGTAGGAGGCTGGATGGCTGCAGAGAGGCCTATCGTCATGGGACTAGGAAAGGGCCAGACACGTAGAGACTTTATAGGCCATTCATGCTCCTCTGGGGATTCGGAGAAGGAGGATATGTAAAGGAGTTCTCTGATGCCATCGTTTAGAGGTAGCTTTCCCTACAAGTCTGAAATGGACTTGCTCATCAAGTGGAGCGGTATTTTCAGGCTGGAGTCTGCAGTGTATTGTCGATTTCAAAAGAAAGGTTATGGGCAAGAGGCTGGAAGGGAACTGGTCATTGGTCGACTGGCTTCCCCCAATTTCTTTGTGGGCTTTGCTAGACTCAGATCCATGGGAAGCTATAGGTGGCTACTCTTAGTACTATAGTGTGGACTGAATAGTTAAATCCTGGAACATTAGTAAACCAAAAGGGAGGAATCTGTTGAATAAAATGGCAAAGACTGTTGAGAATGGTTTTGGGAGACTGCTGGCCTACGGTCCCTATGGAGCTAACAATGACTGCAAAGGGCAATCGCTACAAGACCAGACCAGTCAAAATGTTCGGGTTGGGCAACGTTATTCAAACTTAAATGCCTTTGGTTCCCCACAGCTGCAGAAGTTGGATGCCAGCCCTTGGGCGGCATCGATTGTCTGCAGCCACAGGGAATCGAATTAACTCAACACTACTCCTAAAGTGACTGGAAACATCATAAGAAGTTGTGTGGGAAAGTAAAGTAAAATCTTTTATTCAAAGAGTACCTGTCACTAAAAATAACTTTTGCCGTCAGATATTTCGAAAGTTATTGATCACAGCAGGACTCACTGCTGAGACTCGCTGTGATCAGGAGATATAGCCAGAGAGAGTACATGCCATTCAGTCCTTGTCCAGCTGATAATTCCGACTGTGTAGTCTCATAGACTTCCATTGTTTGAACTGCCCTTCATGGAGATAAGGCTGGGGTGTGAATTCTTCCCAGCTACATCATTTGACCCACTGTGATCAATAACTCTTCACATGTCCGATAACAAAAGTTCTTTTTAATGACAGCTACTCTTTAACTCTTATTAGCTGTGACCATATCTTTAAATGGGAACCATTCAGACTCCATGTTTTAAGGCCTGTAATTGTCCTACAGTATTTTAGAGGGGAGGTCACTCACTGGTATTTTGAATATAGAGATTTTTTGGGCACTTTAGGTCTGGTGCATATATCAAATTATGTCCATATAGACACTGTCAAAAGTGACTTGAAAACTTATTTTTTTGGGGAGGTTGTGCTTTTCTAAGGCTTTCCTTTTAGCTACAAATATGAATATTCATTGGCATTATGACAATATGTGAGGTGTATAACTTCAGACATTGTGTTGTTGCGGAGGTATGGTTTTTGTTTTCCAAAAATGATAGTGGCAGCGAAGAGGTTAAAGAAATAACGTGTGTGACACACCTAGGGTTAAAACATACCTTAAATTAAAATCAAATGGCAATTTATTTAGGCCATAGGTAAGGCCATAAGGTAAAATCTATATAAGCAAGATGTGAGGCTTTTGGAATAGTCACTGTGAGCAGACCCATAGATGTGAGACAGCTGCTGAGCATATTAAGGAGAGAATGTATGTATAAAGTGTGTTTCATGGCTTCTCCTCCACTTCATCAGGCCGTCTTCCGCTTCTGAGGATAATGTGATGCTCACTTCTCTGCCAATTTTCTGTGGGAAAGTTCACTGTAGTTAAGGTTCTCCAGAGCCCATATGTTTTGACTAAGACAGCAGAGACTTCTGGCACGTCCTTTATTTATTTTACCCTCTCTACTCTATGGCTTTTGAAACTTTTAAGTATTCAGACTGAAACTACAGGCTTCACCATCTTTTGTGTAGCTGTGTAAGAAGAAAAACTCAGTATTGCTGATTTTATTAGTAAAAGAAAATACTATAAAGACTCGACAGATCCTGCTGTTATATATATTATAGCTTTCCGGTAATGCTGGCCATGATTGACCCCACTGTACAACACTGCAAATGAATGGGCCCCTAGATCAGTAAGTATGGCTGCAGTGACTGGCTGCTCCTAATCCTACACCAGGATGCATTGTGCAGCAGCAGTGTCCTTGGACTGGCTAGTCTCAGGTATCAGAGTAGGATGGTACCTGAAGAAGATGAGAGCAGCAGAGCAAGATGATGTGTGAATGGTTCTGGTTAGGGGTATAAGGTAATTTAGGTTTCAGATCTGGAGTCTGATTATTTTTGGGGACTAATTGAGGTCTGATTAAAAGAGAAGAGGAGGAGGATGAAAAAAGTGATATGCTCTTACCTCCCCCCATACCACCGCCCAAATCCCCATCCGTTTCCTAGTTAGAGAGAGGACCTGGGATTTGACATTCCAGACCCGCTCAGGCAGTCAGTGGCAGAGGTAGGACCCCACTAGGCCGCTGACTGGCTGAGGAATCCTGAAACATCACGTCCCAGGTCCTCTCTCTAACCAGGAAGCGCCCGGGGACTTCCGCGGTGGTATGGGGCCACCGACGCTGGAGTCGGGGAGGTAAGAGCATGTTACTTTTTTTCATCCTCCCCGCCACTTTTGAAGAAAAAAGCTCCCTGTCTGAACTTCTCCTGTAAATTATTAGAATTTCAGGGTCTGGGGTCTTTATTAGATGAGAGATTAATTTAGAGACTTGGCCTTGGTTCCAAATTAGTTTAAAACTAATGCACCACTAGTGCACTGCGTTTTTGTTTTTTACATGAATAGACCAGCACTGGCGCGGGGATGCTGATGCATGAGGCACTGGAAGCGGGCTAGCTGGCCGCCAGTGTTACAACCTTTCCTCTGTGATGCGGCTCCATTGATTCTAATGTGTAATAGGAGCGGTGGCAGCAGACTGCCACTGACTTCAACCTACACCTGTGACAACAATATCCCAAGAGAGCAATCCTGCAGCAACCCGACAGGACACCGACCACAGGGGAAAAGGGTACAACCGGCCTTGCACCTTAAAAGCAGGCGTGCCATCACCCCTGTGTGCCCACCAGGCACTGGCGTCACATGACAAAACCTAAAGGTCCGGCTGTATCTCGGCCATCCACCACAGGAGTGGCGTCACACTTCCATCTAGCAAGTGACCGGCCGTGCCACCGCTATAACATCATCCGGGGGTCACCACACTTTAACAGAGTGTCATCCATACAATATAAAAAGAGAAGGGGTCACATGATCCATTTGTTGCAGTCCTAACTCCTGAAATGTTGCGATATTGTAATGTGATCTATAGTGATGTCAGGAGTAAATAGGATATCCTGTAATCACACAGGCAGGTATGTGTATTAGCTTCTTGCTTGTTCTTAGTTAAGCAGATATTTTTGGAGATCCAGAACCATGTCCTCTTGTATACTTTTCCAAAAAATGACTCCAACACTATCTATTGTAACAAGTCTAAACAGAGCTTAAAGGGGTACTCTGGCAAAACCTTTTTTTCCTTTCAATTCAACTGGCATCAATTTATATAAATTTGTTATTTACTTCTATTCAAAATATCCAGTCTTCCAGTACTTATCAGCTGCTTTATGTCCTGCAGAAAGTGGTGTATTTTTCCAGTCTGACACGGTGCTCTCTGCTGCCACCTCTGTCATGAACTGTCCAGAGCAGTAGTAAATCCTTATAGAAAACCTTTCCTGCTTTAAACAGTTCCTGTTAGTTCAGTGTTCTGGGGTCTTAATACATTTTGTCTGGTCTGATCTCCACCAACCAGACAAATAGAGAGCCTTGTCTGCCTCCTTCTGTCACCTCTTATTTCCTACCAATGAACGTGGTACAACCCCACAACCTTCTCATGTGCAATGACAAGTCTGATTGAATCTGCGGCTAGACGCCAAGGTTGCTGACTGTCAAAACATGCCTATCTTAGGTTTCTACAATCAGCTGGGCAATGTAGATCAATGAAGTGTGCACTTGTGTTAAAACTTTAAAAAATAGAAATTCCTTTTAACCCTAAAAGACCAGCATATAGTGCTCCTACTTGACCAATTGGATCCATACAGAAGTTTTTTCAGGTTCATGTTCGATCTCTGAGAATACTAAATACAGTGGTCTTCAAGCACCTGAGAAGTCTTAAGTGTAACAGACACTAAAAGGCAAACAGATCAATTATTTACATAGTATTGATTTCCCCATAGCACCTTCACACAGAATATTCAAGCAGCATCATACATCTGAGACCTCAATGTTACCTATCATTTATTTATTTGCCATCAACACAAACCATACAAACCTGCAACCCAAACAAAAGTAATCGGCAAACAAAGTTTTCTTGTAAAAGCTCAGGCATAGGAATATTTCTCTTTCTTGGCTCCAGCCCTTTTATTATACCAGGATTTCACCAGGATACCCTCTGGCTCTTGTTTGTTAGTTTTCTACTTCCAGGAAATTATAGGTAGAAGTGTATCCGATTTGTGAATTAAGACATTATTATTATTATTATTATTATTATTTTATTTTACATTTCTTTATATAACTTTGTAATTCAACTTTATTCAAGAAAATATAAATATATTTACATTGTCTATTCTAAAGCATGTTAGCATTAGAGTAAACATTAGACTTGGGGAAGCTGTTTGTGGCACTCTTTGGTAACGCTTCTGTGGCTATAGTGCTAGTGCCACATGCTGTTTCCCTAACTGTAATGTCTATCCTAATTCTAGCCTGCATAGCTAATAGACATTAGGGGAGGCTCAGTATTACTAGTGCTGCATGAAGCCTGCAGTTCCCAACACATCCATTGGTAGGCAGCAGAGGGGCTGTGCTGCCCTTGATGCTGACACTGTTGACAATGTAAAACATAAAATCATTAATTTAACAAATGTTTATAACTTTTTATAATAATTAAAAAAAAAAAACATTTTTATTTTCTAGTATACCCCTTTAATACATTCAGACTAAACCATCATGAATTAGGCTATATTCATGTAACCCAGTTTTAGTCATGTCCGCAAATTAAAAAAAAAAGGAATAAAAATGGTATGTGAAAAAAGTGGTCTTTCCTATGAAGGCTTATATACCTTAAGGCTATGTTCACACTGCGTATGAATCCGTCCGTAGATCGTACGTCGCCGTACATGTGCGGCTGAATCCACGGGCGTGGGAAAAATAGACATGCGGCCGGATGCGTACGCACCTCGAACATACGCCCGCAGTACAGTTATGCTTCCCTAGCTTGTTTCGAAGGCAGGTCATTTACTTTATTATTTTTCAAGGCGCCGTATACGATCCGGCCGTAAGCTCATACGTAGTGTGCACTGTGCGGCCGTATATCGTATACTTTCAAGCAAACGCATCAACCTCAAAACTATGTGCGTATATTCGCGGTTCGCTCTACGGACGGATTCATATGCAGTGTGAACATAGCCTAAAGGTGTAGTACGGCGTTTCAAAATTATTCACTAAATAACACACATTACAAAGTTATACAACTTTGTAATGTATGTTATGTTAGTGAATGACCCCCCTTCCCCGTGTTTCCCCCCACCCACGCTAGACCCGGAAGTGTGATGCACTATACTCACCTGATTCGTGTCGACCCCCGTCCGCCATCTTGTGACGATGTAGTCTTCGGGAAGCCGGCCGGCCGACCTGATCCATCCGTCCCTCATGCCCTCCGCCCTATGCCGCGTCATTAGCTGCTCAGCCGCAATTCGCTGAGCATAACTGTGCTCAGCCAATCGCGGCG
The DNA here is from genome assembly GCF_027789765.1 of Dendropsophus ebraccatus. Taxonomy (NCBI): domain Eukaryota; kingdom Metazoa; phylum Chordata; class Amphibia; order Anura; family Hylidae; genus Dendropsophus; species Dendropsophus ebraccatus. Next base: position 38,867,841 of record NC_091461.1, read on the forward strand.
GAGGGCATGAGGGACGGATGGAGCGGGTCGGCCGGCCGGCCTCCCGAAGACTACATCGTCACAAGATGGCGGACGGGGGTCGACACGAATCAGGTGAGTATAGTGCATCACACTTCCGGGTCTAGCGTGGGTGGGGGGAAACACGGGGAAGGAGGGTCATTCACTAACATAACATACATTACAAAATTGTATAACTTTGTAATGTGTGTTATTTAGTTAATAATTTTGAAACGCCACACTAACCCTTTAAAGGGGTTTTCTGAAATAATAATAATTTAATTTTTTTACCATAACGTAATAGTAACAATAATTATTATTTATATAGCACCAACAGATTCCTCAGCTGCAACCCCTCAGTTTCATGTACTGTGTCTGTTATAGCAGCTTATGCCTGTTCAAGTGACAGCCCAGTATATAGTTGTTTAGTTGTCTACACCCCAGAAGATAGATGAAACCAGTGCAAACCAAATGGTGTCTTGGTGTAGCAGGCCATAAGGTTGGAGTGTATGCTGGTTTCGCACACCTTACTTTTCCTAAAATGAATAGCTAAAATGACGTGTGCACTATAGCGTTTCCATCTTTATTCATTCATCAAAAGGTGTGTTCTCCATGACATCCTCAGGGGTCACACTACTGGTACCAACTATTCCAGTTTAAGTGAGGACATCCTAAAGAATCCATTCATTATAAACTGTATGTCCCGTTACCTATAGACATTTATTCATGTCATACACAAAGACATAAACTGGGGTTTCCTGGACTTTTGAGGGCCTATCCATTAGAGTAATATTCAATCGGTTGGCATTTTGGCATGTGACTCCTAACACCCCCCTCCCGATAGGCTGGTTAAAAGAGACACAGCACGTGTATGACAGCCACAACTTCTTTAATTCCCACCATTCATAGCTCTGTACACCCGGTGTTGCATTTTGTCCCATTCACTTTAATGTGTATGGACATTATATTACCATCTAATTCATAATTATTTAGTACTTGATGTAAGGGAAATCAGGCCCTGGTGGGCTTCTGGTGGATAGTACTGTCTCCAATAATAACATAGGACACAATTCTTGGTACAGATTACACAAGGAAACTTCATACTTGTTTATTAGCAAGTTCAAGGACCGATTATGAAGTTATACTTTACAGAGCCAAAATAGACAATGTCCATAATTCCTCATCATCATCTTCTTTCCTGAGGTGAATGACCAGAGCTACGTGATGGCTTTTATCTGCAGAAAATTTCCTGAACCCGCCCCCCCCCCCCAAAAAAAAATATATATATATATAATCATGTAGTGTAAAGTGTGGAAGCAATGAGGTGATAACAGAGTTGGGATAAATTCTTAGAAAATAATTGGAAAATAAGTCTTCAGCAAAGCACGGAAATTTCTGGAAAGCAGATCTAGCGCTTACAATAATTATACATAAGGTCATATAGGGTCACTATTGGCAGGGCCGGCTCCAGGTTTTTGTGGGCCCTTGGGCAAGAAAGCCTCAGCGGGCCCCTTTGTATAGCACACCTCGGGGCCTCTTTGTATAGCACACCTGCCAAATAAAGTTTGACAAAATACCGAAAAAAAACGTAATTCAGTAACTCACAGGTGACGTCTTCTTTGATCTGAGGCGATCGCTCTCAGTTTCCTCTCCATCTGGCCCAGACCACCGTGATGATTTCTTCGATTCATCTCTTCAGAACCTGTCAGACAAACATCTTAGACTCGGCACAGTAATGCCCCCTGCCATGCCCCCATAGTAGATGCCCCCTGCTCTGCCCCATAGTAATGCCCCCTGCTCTGCCCCATAGTAATGTCCCCTGCCCCCATAGTAATGCCCCCTGCCCCCATAGTAATTCCCCCTGTTCTCCCTCAACACAAGAAAATAAAAAAATAAAATCATACTCACTAATCCGGGCGGGGGACGGGTCCTCTTCTCCCTTGTGTGCGCCTTGTGGATCCACCAGCAGGCGTCATCGCTCTGCGCCTGTTGGTGAGAGCGCATCCATGCTAGAATGGACTAGAATGGAGGTGCTAGAAGGAGGTCGTCCCCCTGGAGTCTGTATTCTAGCTTCTTCACCATAGAGCAGGCTAGAATGGAGTTACAATCAGGAGACATTACATATGGTATACCGGGGGAACTACAACTCCCAGCGTGTCCAGCCTGTTTTATGGAAGATCAGAGGACATTACAGGAGGAGATATAATAGGACTACAACTCCCAGCACGGACAGCCTGTTATTATGGGAGATCAGAGGAGATATGAGGACTACAACTCCCAACATATCAAGCCTGTTATTATGGGAGATCAGAGACCATTACAGGAGGAGATATAAGAGGAGAACTACAACTCACAGCATACGGAAGGGAGGTATAAGTGAGCCCTGCCCCCTCATGTCACATGGCAATGATCACAGGTCCTTCATCCACCTGCATCCTCTCCCTTTCTCAGCCACGTCCCATTTATGACGTCACCACAGGTCCTCCTCCAGTGCAGCAAACACGGCAGGTCCTTCCCCAGCCCCTCCAGCCCTCCCCCGGACTTGGAGTCGGCTGCACCCATCCCCCCGGGTGTCCGGGGGGTCGGTGATGCGGCAGGCGTCTGGCTCACTGCTCGGGCAAGTGTCGGGGGCCCCTTGAGCCGCCGTGGGCCCCGGCACTTGCCCGAGTATGTCGGGTGCTGACGCCGGCCCTGACTATTGGTTTTCTTTTTTCTTTTTTTCTTTTGGATTATGTTGAGACCTTGAACTGTGGAAACCATTTGAAATGGGATACATGGAGAATCATCTCGCATACAAGGGATTTAATAAATTTGCTTCAAGTTTAGCAGAATTAGACAAAACATAAGAAATCTGCTTGTATCTAAAGAAATGTCATCTAGAAGTTGCAAGTTGTGTAATTTGCCTGATGATAATGATTCTGATTGTCTGTTCCTGCCTGCAATGTTCTAAAGGTGAAAAATGTAGAAAATGGTACTGATGCCCACTGTGCGATTTACCATCACCAGTGTACCATAATTCTGGTTCAAATTGTGACAAGAAATGGCTTTAATGCCTCAAACCACATATATTATGGGATTTAGACACTATTTGTTCCCAGTCCACTGTGTGATTTTATGGAACAAAGGTTCAGCCTGGGATGCACCATCATGTGCCAAAGAAATATTAGAAAGGTTTCTCACATGATCACTCCCCGGAGGCCTAACTTGAGGTTTACAGCCTCTTGCCTAGGGTTACCACCAGGGGCGTAGCTAATGTCTCTTGGGCCCTGGTGCAAGAGGTCAACTTGGGCCCCCCCTTACGACATACTGACTAATAACACTACATACTGACTAACACCACCGCTGCTATTGACTAATACCACCACATACTGACTAACACCACCACTGCTACTGATTAACACTACCACATACTGACTAAGGCTGCATACCGGAGTCCCCCCGCGCCCGGACAGCAGCTGTAATTAGATGCTGGGAGCGGGGGAGACTATTCATAAGCGCCGTGCTGTAATGAAGCAGCCGCGCGGTGCTGTTACTACAGCGCGGCGCTTATGAATACAGTCTCCCCCGCTCCCAGCATCTAATTACAGATGCTGTCCGGGCGCGGGGGGACTCCGGTACATGCATTCCATGTCCGTGATCAGTCAGGATCACGGAATGTGGGAATGCAGCCTAACACCACCGCTGCTACTGAATAAAATCCTCTGTACATAGACCAATATCACTTCATACAGTCATATAGAGGTGGACGCACTGTACACAGGCTCTATACACCATATACATTACAGTGCAGTTATATCAAGTGACTCACAGGGGACGTCTTCTCTGATCGGAGTTCTTCCCTTTTCATGTTCTTCATCTGCCCTGGGCCATTATGAGAACTTCTCCGAACCACGAATCCACAGAATCTGCCAGACAGACATATTAGGCTCCTCGCTCCTCGCCATCCTCATCTCTATACACACTGAACATCTGTGTTGACCCCTTTACACCCTCATTTAGTAGGTAGCCCTGACACTATGTGATCACCCTTATAGTACATATCCCCGTATTGTATACACCCCCCGTGTAGTCCACCTTATAGATGGCCCCCCAATGTTTCCCCCTTATAGATGGCCCCCCATTTTATCCCCCTTACAGATGCCCCCATGTTGTCCCCTCCTCCTGCCCCTCCATCATCATACTACAACCACCTCCATCATAATACTACTACCCCTTCATCCTCCTGCCCTTTCATCATCATACTACTACACCCCTCATCATCCTCTTGTTCCTTCATCATCATAACACTACACCCCTCATCCTCCTCTTGTTCCTTCATCATATCATTACACCCCTCATCATCCTCTTGTTCCTTCATCATCATACCAATACACCCCCATCATCCTCTTGTTCCTTCATCATCATACCACTACACCCCTCACCATCCTCTTGTTCCTTCATAATCCTCTTGTTCCTTCATCATCACACCACTACACCCCTCATCATCCTCTTGTACCTTCATCATCATACCACTACACCCCTCATCATCCTCTTGTTCCTTCATAATCTTCTTGTTCCTTCATCATCATACCACTACACCCCCCATCATCCTCTTGTTCCTTCATCATCATACCACTACACCCCCCATCATCCTCTTGTTCCTTCATCATACCACTACACCCCTCATCATCCTCTTGTTCCTTCATAATCTTCTTGTTCCTTCATCATCATACCACTACACCCCCCATCATCCTCTTGTTCCTTCATCATCATACCACTACACCCCCCATCATCCTCTTGTTCCTTCATCATACCACTACACCCTCATCATCCTCTTGTTCCCTCATCATCATATCACTACACACCTCATCATCCTCTTGTTCCATCATCATCATACCACTACACCCCCATCATCCTCTTGTTCCATCATCATACCACTACACCCCTCATCATCCCCTTTAAAACAAAAAAATCTATACTCACCTAAATGATTTCTCTAGTCCCCTAGTCACATGCGCTGGTGGGGCTTCCCACGGAGGGGGCAGAGCTTCGCTGGACCTGGTTTTTTTCATCACGATGCTCCCTGCGCCGGAAGTACTTCCCCCCCCGGCGCACACAGAACTCCTTGGGGAGCCCCAAGACAGTCGGGGGCCGTCCCAGCCTGCCTCTTGTGATCGCAAGCAAAACATTGCTTGTGGTCACAAGAGGGAGTGGGAAGCGGGCAGTGCAGTGGCAAGTGGGGGCCTCGCGGGCCCCCCCTTGGTAGCGGCCCGGTCGCGGCAGCGACCGCTCAGACCGCGTTCGCTACGCCACTGGTTACCACTTATATTTCCGCTAAGAACTAGGAACCAATATGAAAATAGCTCTTAGGGGTCAGATGGGTGACCCCCTACACTTTAAAGGGGTACTCCATCAAAAAATGTTTTCTTTCAAATTAACTGGTGTCAGAAATTAATACAGATTTGTAAATGACTTCTACTTAAAAATCTCAAGTCTTCCATTACTTATCAGATGCTGTATGCCCTGCAGAAGGCAGTGTATTCTTTCCAGTCTGACAAAATGCTCTCTTCTGCCACCTCTGTCCAAGACAGGAACTGTCCAGAGCAAAAGCAAAACCCCATAGAAAACCTCTCCTGCTCTGGACAGTTCCTGTCACAGATAGAGATGTCAGCAGAGAGCACTGTGTCAGACTGGAAAGAATACACCATTTCCTGCAGGACATACAGCCGCTCATAAATACTGCAAGACTTGAGATATTAAAATAGAAGTCTTTTACAAATCTATATAACTTTCTAACACCAGTTCATTTGAAAGAAACTTTTTTCTTCAGAGTACCCCTTTAAATGGTTACATATTGGTGCAGGAATCTGTCTCTTAAATATATTGTTATATATATACTGCTGGGGTTATCACTGACCTGAAGAGGTTAAAAACATGGCTGCACAGAAAAGCTATGAAACACTAAGTAAAACAGTTGGCGTTAATTATGCGCAGGAAACCTGATCTAGCTAGACCGATTGAGCCAGAACTCAACTACATTACATAATGCTTGTGAGAGAGGTTTCTTGCTGAGCTGGATTTACCATGAGCATCAGCAGGAACGTGACTGAGAGCAGCCAGGGATGAACTGAAAGGCAGATCCTGGTTCTTACTAAGTCAAGGCTTTCTTCTTTGGTCCTTGTTTTCTTTATTTAGTTTCTAGTTTAAAAAAAAAAAAAAAAAAAAAAAAAAATATATATATATATATATATATATATATATATATATATATATCAACAAAACACAACAATCACTGAACTCAGGGATAACAGCGAAAAAATCCAATGGAGTACTCATCTATGAGTCTCCGCTGATTGTCCCCTACAAAATTTGAATATGCAAAGAAGGGGTCCGTGGAGCCTCAGTGCAGTCTGTGGATGGATGCCTAGCCTTGGTAACCCTTGTCTTATGTCATTATACTCGCCACAGAGTTAGACTTTGACTTACAGGGGCCACCCTGGTGTTTCCCTATTTAGGTCCCAAAGCTCGCAACAGAGTGAGGACCTGAGGGACTACGTATCAGGGTGGTTTGGTGCCCTCCCCACTAGGAGGCACCCCTTGGCAATGGGCTTCCTTCTCTGGAGAGAGGGATATCTGGCTATTCCTGTGTTTTGAGACTCGTAACTGAGGCTCCATGGACTCCTTCTTTGCATATATATATATATATATACACAAATCTATAGAAATAAACCTAGTATCTCGTATGTTCTAAACTTTAATTTGAAGGATAATTTAAAGCAGAAAACATTACATGATAGCATTTAGGGCAGTCTATATTAAATGCCTATACATAGGTGTACTAGCAGCTAGGCCAAAATATATTACATGCCTATACCAAAAGCCTCAAAGTATCACCATTGGCTGTTAATATAGGATACAGGTAGCTGCAGCAGACCTTTAGTAGTCACCAATTATTAGACTATATCTACACATATACATTTCCTACATTTTATTTTACTCTCATAAAGCATGTAATAAAAGAAGCATCTCTTCGAATGTATCCACCCTCTTAGGATTCTTGTACAGCTGCTCTCCATACATTGCAGCATGATCTGTGCCAAGATGCAGTGAAAAATCCCCCCCAAAATGTGTTAATCCCTATCCCTAGTATAGTCACTGCTGGATGTTATTTTTCCACTACTAGTTGAGTATTCAAACAAAACAGAAAAACATAAGACCGCACATCTACACACTGCCACCTAGTGTTAAAAGATTGAATGTTCTCATAAACAATGAGGACTGAAGGCATTCCCTAGGCTTTAGCACTTTTATTTCTTAATATAATGTTCTATAATTTCTATAACTAATGTATTCTATATGGAATTATATTAAGTGACCTAAATGTCAACCAGATAAAAAACCCTTGGCTGTCTGTGAATAGATCAGAATTTACATTTGTGTGTGTTTTTTTTAGTTTTTTTTACTAGCTCCTTTGTTTTGAATAGAGACGTGGGTTGGCATGTGACCGCAAGCTCTATTCATTCTCTATGAGGCCGCCGGAGAGCCAAGTACAGCACTGTTCAAAACAAAGGAGCCAGGGACTGATCTGGAGATCGCTTGGGGGCACGGAGGTCGGACCCTCCGTGCCCCCAAGCGATATCCCTTTGGTGTGCCTATAATGAAGACTAGAGGGGTCCGGCTACCGTATATTATCCCACCCCACATAATAATCCCAGAAGTAGGACTGAAATAGCAACACCAAGAAGGGCAAGGTTATGGTTCAGAGCAGGACAGTAATGGAGACTGGAATGAAGGTGACTTCTTCAACATAATGCAACCCACTTAGAATTGAAGTTTGATGGACTTTTGTTTGCAATGCAAGTTACAAAGGACTGAGACAAGCTTGTGGCACCTTTGCAGTTTGGCAATCTTCAGCCAAATCACAACTATAACAAAGTTGTCGACGAATTGCACAGAGATTTTCCATGCGCTACCTAGATTTTTCTTGAAACCAATGTCGCCATGTAGGCTTTGTCTTATTGTCCATTGGTCTACTGTCTTCCATGAAGGAGCTAACTTCCCTGCCTTTTTCCCAGCATTACTCCCTACCACCCTAAAACCCTCTTATTAACTTTTGTACCTTACATAACCTAGGAGTGGTGCTGAGTGGACACTATTCACAAAGTCCGCTCAACACTAATTAGAAGGCAAACAAAACATTAGGTCAAACTACAGTCATCATGCTTGTGTGCTAACCTCTATTACCTTTTTTTAATAATTCTGACCAGTTGTCTTGGCTGTATTCATGACCGAAAAACACATTTATGTTTTTACAACAGGTGTGAGGAATAGGCAAGCAGCACCACCACTACTGATCAATGCAATATGCTGTCTCTGGACATGGCTAAACTGCTCCAGGTAGAGGTAAAAATAAAGATTCTGTAGCTTAGAGGGTGCTAAACAGCATACGAAGAATATGAATACAAAAGAGTAGAAAAATAAAGTGCCAAGCAATCACCCGTAGTAGCAGCTAACTCTGAAACTCTTCATGCAACATCGGGATGGAGAGAGAGCAACACAGGCATGCTCCCCTGACAGTGACCGTTTCGGGACTTCTCTATTCTACTGGTCAGCTTTGACCAGTAGAAGGGAGGAGTCCCGAAATGGTCATCATCGGTGAAGCTGTTTCGAGACTCGGGACTCCTCGCTTCTACTGGTCAGTGAGCTCACTGACCAGTATAAGGGAGGAGCCCTAAAAGGGTCGTCGTCAGGGGAGCGTGCCTACATTGCTCTCTCTCCATTCCCATGTTACATGAAGAGTTTCAAAACTGGCTGCCACTACGGGTAAGTGCCTGGCACTTTATTTTTCCACTCTTTTTCCATATTTATGTGTTTATTTGTCTGTCACTGTGTGGTGTGGATAGTACTCGGCCAGTGACTGTGGTTGTCATTATGCCAGTGCTAGTCCAGCACACAGGTGTGATATTGGTAACTGCTTTGTGTATGGCCAGTTTGTACTATTCCCCAAAATGGTCGGTGACCTGCTGGGCTGTGATGGGTCCCTTGGGCTCCTGTCACTGTAGTCCTGAGTGGAAAATGACCCACCCGGACATCGACAGAAAGGGGAGAAATGACCCAAGGTGTGTAGCGGAGGTGTATAGGTGCTGGTGCAATGATGACAGAATCCTAGTGAAATAAATAGAAAAACTTCACTGAACAGTCTCTTGGAATACAGAATACTTTGGCAGTAAATAGCTTCTCTTGGTACAGACTTGGGTTAACTGAATCTGTGCTAGGAGATACTTGTAAGTGCTGATATAAGAGGTAGATGTAGGGGTACAGCGGTAGAGTTTAGAGTTGAGCAGTGAAGAGAAGAGGAGTTTGTCAAGGGGGTTCCAACCCAAGTAGTTGTGTGCTCTGCCAGAACTTTTAGAGATGAGAATACTTGAAAGTTTAAAGTTTAAACCTGTGCCTGTGTTTCGACTATGTCCGGCCACCTTCTTCCCTACAGTGTCAGGGGACCCAATCCATCCTACTAGTGTGACACAAGCCCCAGTCATGGTTACCTGGGCGAAGCTAAGTGTCCGAAGTTTTCCAGTTTCCCCTGCGCTGCAAGATAGAGTACGTAGACCTTTGTTACAGTTGCTTTGCTCTATCCGGGTCAGTTCCTTTGTAGCTAGGATACTGCCCTGCACTTTGTTGAGTGGTTCTCGGCGTGGGCTGGGATGATCCCTGACTTGTCCTTCTCGTAGGATCTAACACTGCATAGTGGGAATAGTTAGACTAATGGAACTGAAAGTCTCTGATTTCTCCATACACGTAGGTAATGACTTTACCACAACCGGACTGTCCAGGACAGGGGTCCTGGCAAAGCCAGGCCCTGCCTTAAAGGGGTTGTCCAGGGAAAAACTTTTTCTTTCAAATCAACTGGTGTCAGAAAGTTATATAGATTTGTAATTTACTTCTATTAAAAATTCTTTAGTCTTCCAGTACTTATTAGCTACTATATGTTTTGTTCACTACAGCTGTGCAATAAGTAAGAGCTTACATACAAAACACTGACATCTCGTGGTGAAACAATAAATACCTTCATCACGACATGCCTTTGAATAAAAGGGCTTTTGCGACAGGTGTATTACAAGGAACACCCATGGTGGGACACCAAACTGTGTGTTCGCTATCAATTATTGTTAGTTCAGTTTTGGAATTTACCAGGGTGTGGCACTGAGGTTTGGAGAGTAAGCGGGCTCTGCACCTCCCGACAACCCCAGTTTCTTCTCTAGGGAGACCATCTTGATTTACAGCTCTAGTGTGGATACCACTAGGGAATAGAATCCCTAATGTAAACCCAACTTTAATGCTCAGAGAAATAGCATGAAGTTCCTTGGTCTCAGTGGTCAGTATGTTGCTATATACTATTTATAATACTGCCTCTACTAGTATTGAGACCCGGGTAAAAATGCTACCGCTTTACCCCTTCAGTTATTTCTCTACTGACACCCTCTATATAGAGATTCTGACTCATTAGGTTTATTAGTCTACTGTGCATCTTTAAAAGCAGCAACCCCAGTGATTCTAAATAGAAGAAAAGTATTTTACATTATATAAGAGGAATATAATTTTATAATTACGCTCAATAAAACCCGACTACTCTAATCATCCCGATTGTCAGATGGTTACATAAGGCGGTGACTGATCCTGGCTGGAATATGTGACTCAGGTATGATATAAGCAGGAATGATCAGCCTGTGAACTCTTTCTTTTTAGGGCAATATTAAAGGCCTCAAGTTTAAAAACATTTTTTCAATATGCATAGAAATATAAAACATGGCTTCTGTAGTGTATGATTCCCCCCGATTCTATCTGTTAAAAGGTGAAAGTTGCAGGGACATAGCCATGGGATGTGCAGAGGTAGCAATCACAAGGGGCACATAGTCAGCGGGGCCGTGTTATACATGCTGTGTTTAGGCCCAGTTTCACATTACACTTCTGAATAGTTGGCAACTATTTGCTAAGGCTCGGCTCCCACATTGCACTTTTATAGAAATTTTCCATATTCCATTTTCATACCTCTCCCTTCTCTGGAAGGATTTTTTTTCTTGCAAATATGCAGAGGAAAAGCTATTAAACAAACATAACACATGAACCCACCTTAAGGGGGCACCACCTAACCTGTTTATTCAGGCCCGCTGCTATCTAAGAAAAATATGGTTGGGATATATAAAGGCATGTAACATAAAAAAAAATTTGTTCCCCAACTCCTTTACAGAAACGTATGGCCAAATTTGGCCTTATTATAGCTGATATATATCTCCTAGCTAGTGTAGATCTTGTATCTTTAAAAAAAAAAAAAAAAAAAATTGTCGTGTTTTGTTTCTGTGCACTTTGCCAAGGACATCGTTAACAATGTCCTTGCAGCCCTTGCTTAACTATAAACTTTACCTATCCACGTTCAGGGCTGCTGCTACCGTTATCTTCTCCACGGGTCCCGCGCGCTCTAACTTCAGAGTGGCCTGTCAGCTGACAGACCGCTCAGCCAATCACAGGCCGGGACCGCCGCGGCCTGTGATTGGCCGGGCGGCCTGTCAGCTGACAGGTCACTCTGAAATTAGAGCGTGCAGGACCCGGGAAGAAGAAGACCGCAGCAGCAGCCCTGGAACGTGGATAGGTAATGTCTATCGTACGAAAATAGGTCAGAACCTATATCAACGATCAGCCGATGATCGTTGTCATCGGCTGATCATTCTATTTATTGGAGTGATAATTGGCCGATTTGGCCGATTATCGTTCCGTGTAATAGTACCCTTAGGCACTACACTGCTTCCCCCTTCTTCACTAGTTAGCTTCCAAAGCACTATGCAGTGTTAAACCTCTCCGGAGAGGACCAGCCAAAAGATAACCTCAACCCACACCATGGACAAGGAGAAGTCACAGTGCAGGACAATATCCACTATAGAACCAAAGAGCTAGGAACTAATCCGGGTGGAGCAAAGTTGCAGTAAGCCTATGAAGTCCATCTCGCAGCGCGGGTGTCAGCAGGGAACCCTCAGCATTCCGCTCAGCCCAGGTAACAAGGTCTGGGACTTGTGTCACCCATTAGTACGGTTCGGCCAACGCTAGTGGGCATAAGGTGGTGTGAAGGCTGAAATCAAAGATCAATACACAGGCACAGGTGGTGTTGTTGTTGTTCTTCTTCTTCTTCTACAAGAATTCTTCTATATTCTCCCAACATCCCGGCAGAGCACATTAATACATGGGTTGAGACTCTCACGGCGTCCTCCTCTCTGCTACTCTACCTCAGTACAACTCTATCAACACAGCTATTCCCTACTCAGCACTTATCTCACAGATCTGGTTGTCCTATGTTTAAGTCTGTATTGGAACCTTGTACAGTGTACATCGAAGATCTGTATTACCTGCTGCACATTTATAAGTAGCAAACCAACTCAACGTTATCTCAGAGTCTGTGATTATTTATCACCACCTACACAGCATATACACCGAAACCTTGGGACACGTCCCCTTTCTGTGGGTGGCGCGTCCTACTATCCAGGAGGGCCATTACACCGCTCTGGCCATCCGTAACTACATCATCGGTGACACTATCCCAAGGGACCCGGTAGCAACCTGGTAGGACATCGACCACAGGGGAAAAGGGTACAACCGGCCTTACACACTAAAAGCAGGCATATCATCACACCTGTGTGCCCACCTGGCACTAGCGTCACGTGACAACATAATAAGGTCCGGCTGTATCTCGGCCATCCACCACTGGAGTGGCGTCACACCACAACACCTCTGGGGGGTACACCACAAATGCATTGTATGTGTGGTATTACAACTGGGCTTTGTGTATTTCAATAGAGCTAAGCTTCAAAATTCCCAAACTGAGAATAAGACTGGTGCTGTTTCTGGAAGAAAGTGTCCATGTTCTTCAAAGCTTGGATAACCCTTTAATACATTTCCCCCACATGTCTCCCCAGGTCAACACATGCAACCTGCCAGCTAATGTCTTTAGGGCCTTGAAGCACAGCACTGCCCAAATCTCATCCTACTCAACCATACTCAGAATTGGGACAACAGCTTGCACATACCTTCCAACTTTTTGGACATCCAAAGAGGAAAAATGCTAGCATTTTTCTTCGTTTTTCGTATGTATTGATTTTGTGGAATTGACACAATAAATACCGGATTTTATTGGACTGCTGGAATACGTTTCCTTTTATCCATGTTGCAACGCCTGATCACCCACAGGTGAGGTCCTCTGCACTCCTATTCCGGGAAAGAGAATAGCCAGCTATATTGCAGCAAGTAAAGCATATACGGAGAAGCAGCGGAAAAACTTTTGCTTTTATCACACCTGTGTGCTGGACTAGCGCTGGCACTTAGCCTCACAACCAATAAACCTTTTCCCACAGTTAAGTGTTCTAGGCACCTGTTGCAAAGTTATCCCTTCAGCGGTGATGAAGGTAGCATTTTAATATTTCACCACTAGGTGCCAGTATTACGTTTGAACCTTGTTATATATTGTACAGCTGTAGTCACTATAGGGTTACTGTCATTTCTGTATCACATGGTCTGTGCTGACCAATAGGAGATACTCTTTTCATTCTGTACCTATCCCTGATCTACACACACACACACACACACACAGCCCCTGGGGAAAAAGTTATTCAGTCCAATGTGGACAGGAAGTCGGTTGAACAAAGTCGAATGTGTTAGTGAGTTAGTCCAAGCCCCACATGTAGGGAGGGCTCAGAGACTTTCACTTCTAAGCCTGTAACTATAAACACTATGCAGTGTTAGACCCTTCAAGGAGGACAAGTCAGAGATCACCCCAGCCCATGTCGTGAACCTCTCTAAACAGTACAGGGGAGTGTCCTAGGACAGAGGAACTGACCAGGATAGAGCAAAGCTACTGTAACGAAGGTCTACAGACTCTGTCTCGCAGCTCAGCTGAAACCGGGACACCCTCAAACACTTAGCTTCGCCCAGGTAACCTAGTCTGGGGCTTGTGTTACCCTGATAGGACCGGTCCCCCGACACTGCAGGGCAGTAGGTGGTTTAGATGAAACACAGGCACAAGTATTCTTCTCACAAGCATTCTTCTCTTCTCATAAGTATGTCTCTCTCTAAGTTCCGGCAGAGCACACTACTACCCTGGGTTGGGGCTCTCACAACAAACTCCTCTTCTCTCTTCTTCACTGCTCAACACTAAGCTACACAAGCATCGCTATCCTACCTCAGCACTTAGAGTGTCTCCCAGCACAGATCCAGTGAACACAAGTCTGTACACAAGAAGTTATCTATCACCAGTGTATCCTGTATTACAAGAGATTATCAGTAAAGCCATTCTATTTATTCTACTGGGATTTAGTGATCATTGCACCAGCACCTACACATACTGGCTACATATTCCTTGGGTTACTTTTCCCTTTCTGTGGGTGGTGGTACCGACAGTCCAGGTGGGTCATCTCCCCACCCTGGAACACTGTGACAAGAGCCCAAGGGACCCATCACAACCCAGCGGGTCACCGACCATTGGGGAACAGTACAGCCAGCAACCACTAAAAGCAGGTATACCATCACACCTGTGTGCTGCAGTGGCGTCACGACAGTATCCTCACTGGCTGAGTTGTATCATAACCACTGACATCTACCTCCCAGTGGTATACCACACTTCACAATACTTCCTCCTGTTAAATAACCTTACTGTTAGAGTTCGTTCCCTGTGTGTGAATTCGGCTGGAAGAACCAGCTGACGCCCTATCCCTTTGACCTGAATCACACACTTCATACTATGCTGACAGGGAGCCAACACCCGGCTTCATACTTCTCCTGACTCCTCTCTGGTGCTCGTGGGGTTAAGCCTTCAGGTGTTGCATTCTCCTGAGGCTTGCTCCTGTCTGAGTACAGTGGAGGGCTCCCTGGCTGCTATTGGTGTCTCATGCTGCTGTCAGACTCCTTGCTCCTATCAGGGGCTGGGGCGGGAGCTCTGGTAGCATTTAAGCTGGTGAATTAGTCCCTGTAATTGCCAGTGTATGTTTGGTCTCCAGCATATCGTATTGTTCTGCTTGTTATTTGACATTTGGACTTGGACTTGGCCTCTGCCTCATCCTCTGTACTGCGTTACCTCTTGTGCTTGACCTTGGACTGGACTCTGTTTACCCTTTGTTTGCTGATTTGGATTTTGACGTGACCTCCTGTTGCCGACTCGGACTGCCTGACCTGTTTGTATATACCTGTCTGTGTGTTCTGTTACCTCCTCGTATCCCTAGGTAAGTTAGGGACTGTCGCCCAGTTGCTGCCCTAGGGTTTAGCCTAGGGGGGCAAGCAGGTAGGGACAGGGGTTGCGGGTCGAGAGAAGGGACTGCGATCTTCCTGGACCCCAGGACTCCCTGACACTTACCCCTTGTCCTATGATGCAACAAGTACTGTATGCAACAAGCCATTTTAATGCCTAAGTCCTAGAATTGAGTGAGTCGCCTTCCGGCACAGGCAGCCATCACATGTGTCCTGCAGCGGAAGCGTGGGAGCCAGGATAGGGAAGTCGTCTAGTCTCCCGGTGCAGGCACTAATGGGGCAGTAATTAACAAGTATATGTGGGATTATTGTGGGGGCTGGCTACTATGTGGGACACTATTGGGGGCTGGCTACTATATACTCTTGGGAGAGCTGACTACTATTTAGAGCACTATTGGAAGGCCTGGCTATATGGAGCACTATTGGGGGGACTGGCTACTATATGGAGCACTATTGGGGGGGCTGGCTACTATGTGGGACCCTATTGGCAAGGCTAGCTACTATATGGGACCCTATTGGGAGGACTGGCTACTATATAGGAGACTATAGAGAGTGCTGACTACTATGCAGGACCCTATTGGGAGGGCTGTCTACTATGTGGGACCCTACTGGGGGGCTTAATTGTCTCACTCTGGGTGAAGCTTTCCTTCACCCTGCGCCCTACCTTCCTATACTTCACATGTCATAGCAGTTTATCAAAGGGCACAGCGATGGGAGACACATGCCAGTGGGACACTTGGACAGTGCCAAGAACACCACACGCACGCTTCAATAAATATTATGGTTGGCCCACTGTGTTTTTCAGTGTGACCCCCCTGTACTATCTAATGCACACACAAATCCCTGACATAACATTACAGATGCATCAGCGCCAAGAACACACATCTCAGTAAAGCTGTTGTTAAGACAAATAGCTACTTAAAAGAATTGAAAATATAAGATGGTATGGCTTTGTATGATATTTATGGTAAATTACAGGAACCTCTGTGCATTAACAAGGCCATTTGTAAACCAGTCAGAGCAGCTCATGTCTTACCAGAATGTACCACTAGGGGGATGTATTGTACTATACAATTTTATTTAGACTACTGCAGAAGTGATGCCTTTTTTTTCTGCTAAATATTCCTGGTGTACAGTGTGTCCACATAACATTGTAACTAGAGATGAGTGAATCTACATAAGGAACAAAGCAAAGCACTTCGTTCCTATCTGTATTCTTCTCACCAGGCTGCAGGCTTTGAAGTCTGCTCTGCAGGGTGCCGCTCCTCCCTGGGTGCTGAGAAAAGCTGGATCCAGTCCTCGGAAACTTGTCCCAGTTTCTTAGTACTGGACCAGCTTTTCCCAGCACCCAGGGAGGATCGGCATACACATGGTCAGTTTGGTTACATGGATGGGACGAGACCAATAAGCCGCTGCCAGGCACCTCTACAGCATTACCAGACACTACAATACTCTGCTACTCAAAATTATTATTAGAGATGATAGACTGTACAGGACATGTACTGTATATACAAAAAAAAGAATACAGCTCTTCAGCGGTGACTTATATTCTTCTAAGAGGGTTTGATAGAACCGCTACCTGACATGTCAATTTTTTGCAGAGGTGCAGGAGGCCTCTCATTGAAAGAGAGAGTAGGCGGGATTCAGTAGTGTGAACAGGCCCTAATCTCATCTTGCGGATCCTTCTGTGGCTTTCCCTGATGGTTTTAGAGTAAGATCACACGCTACCTCATCTGATCTGCTGCTTCTCCTTATTTCATTGCAAAATATTTTTCACCATTCTATTCTCCAAAATATTTTATGGTTACTCATTCAGACCTTAGCTGCATGAATTATCAGGACCATCAGTGATTATGTCAAAAGTTGTTGTTTTTTTTAATAAACTTTCAAATCAACTGGTGTCAGAAAGGTATATATATATATTTGTGATTTACTTCTATTTAAAAATCTCAAGTTTTCCAGTACTTATGAGCTGCTGTATGTCCTGCAGAAAGTGGTATATTCTTTCCAGCCTGACACAATGCTCTCTGTCGCGCCTCTGTCTGTGACAGGAACTGTCCAGAGCAGTAGAAAATCCCCATAGAAAACCTCTCCACAGAATACCACTTAGGGTAGCTTCACATGTACCTTATCGCAGTGGATTTTCTGCAGCGGATTCGCAGCAGATTTTACAGTGCGGATTTGATGCTGTGTTCATTCATTTAGTCAAATCTGCTGCGGATTCGCAGCAGAAAATCCACTGCGATACGGTACATATGAAGCTACCCTAAAGGGAATATTCCAGCCCTGGTTTCTGCTTTTGAGATATTCACTGTCTGAGACATGGCATTGTTACAGCCGGCAGGTCCTGCTTCCAAGTTATTTTGAAAGGAGGAAGAAGAGAAAATATTGGGGGATCGAATGAAGGCCAATAGGAGCTATGTGGGACTAGGGATAGATAATTAAAAAAAAATTTCCCTCACCTGCCTTAGCAATTTACTCATGTTTATTCTAGAATACCCCCTTTAAATGCTAATCCAACCCTATTTAGAACTAACACACACACTGCTACTTTAATAAAAAGTGTAAATATGGCGGACCTCCATCAGATGTCTTGTCTAGCAGCCGCTACCAACCCTGACAATCCGTCTCTGAAACAGTGCCATTCAGGTGATGAAGTATAATCTCCAAAGCTCTGGCCAAGAGCCGAATTATCTGTTTTTGCCCGGAGTTCCAGGTTGAGAAATTTTGACTGAAAGCTTCACTGAGCTGGAGATTCGCTTCCCAGCCTTATCAACTTCATCAAATCACTTGTAGTTGTGTTTATCTCCAGTAGGTGGCAGTATACCCTCAATATATAACACATATCTTGTATATAAAGAACGGATAGCTTCCAAGATACAGGAATGTAAATGTTTTTCTGGTCATTTTTTACATGGTCGAGTAAATATTGGTTTCTTAGATTTTTTTCGTAGTAGTGTTTTGTTCTGTGCTAAATGGAAACATTACAGTATTCTTAGAATGTAGTATTACCCTAGAATACAGTGTGTTATATACAGGCAGCATATTAAACCTTTTGTATGTTTTGAGAAATTAATTTTTTGTTTTGGGATTGTGGGAATATCCATAGTTTGGACCCTACTGATTGTATGATTGTTCTGGTTGTTGTTCTAGGGATATGCCATAACATTATAACATGGAAATTTCCCATAATTCTGCATCTACCTATACTTGCTATCAGTATGACTACGCATACCTATATCTATTTCACATAATGGGCTATAAAAACGATCTATTTCAAGTAAATAGAATTTAATCCTGAGTATTTGTGATGCAGAGCAGGTAGATGACTGGCGCCCTCTTGTGGTGTGAGAACACATTAGTGTCCAGCCTTCTGTTTGGATATTTGGAATGGTTATAATGATCATTTTCGAACGTACGCCACTGCGTAATTTGCGCTTTGTGCCTGATAATCTGTACACATGTGTGTAACTCTACACCAAAACGTACACAATCTGTACACAATGCGTACGCAACTGCGTAATTTATGCATTGCACCCGATAATCTGTACGCATTTGCGTAAATTGAAACGTACACTTCTACTGTATGTTTATTATTTGTTTGTGAATGTTAGGCAAAAAAGAACCAATCACAATCATTTTTTTTTTTATATGTTTGTGTTCGGGATCCGAACCGAACATTGGGCTGTTCGCTCATAACTACTCATCTCTAATAATCACTGTTGAAAAAAAAAATTCTTAGTTGCCCCTAGCAACCAATCAGATTCCACATTTAATTCCTCACAGATCTTTTGGAAAATGAAAGGTGGAAACTGATTAGTTGTTAGTTGTTCTACTTTGCACCAGTTTGATAAATCTCCCCCAATGTCTCTAGAGAAGAATATCTTGATGATATGATGTATGCTGTACTTTTTTCCCATCACAGACTCATACTGAATATAATTCAGGGCACACAGATTTGTTCCTCTGTTATACCTCCTGAGAATATCTCAAATGACAACTGGATGTAAATTGCCACTGACCTTGTTAATGGGCTGCGTCCCTAACTACTCAGTAGGAGGCCCAGACCTTAGCCCTATAGTATTCTGTAGGCTCCACACAACATGGATTGGTAAGATGGCTATGTACTGTAGGTAACAGTGGAGACAGACAGTGTGGGTCTATAACATTGTATAGGCTCCATATTATGGATGCAGGTGACATGGGCCCATAGTTGCCAACAGTCTTGGTTTTGAGGAGACCGAGTCGGCAAAACCATGTCCCGGGTATGTCCTGGGAAGCCCAGCCCCCTGCCGGCACGAGTAACGTCACTCATGCAGAGCAGGGAGAGGAGTCACTGGTGGACTAGAGCAGTGCTTCTCAATTCCAGTCCTCAGGCCTCAGCAACAGTCTCATGTTTTGAGGATTTCCTTACTATGTCACAGGTGATATAATTATGCTCAGTGCATCAGGTGTTATCGCAGGTGTTCTTTGTATGGGATAGCCTCAAAACATGACCTGTTGGTGAGGCCTGAGGACTGGAATTGAGAAGCACTGCACTAGAGGAACCATACAGGTGAGTATAGCTTTTTTTGTTTTATTTACAAATGAAGGGGGTAGTATGGTGATGGAGGGGCAGGAGGATGAAGGGGTGGTAGTAGTATGATGACGGAGGGGGTAGTAGTATGATAATGATGATGGAGAAGCAGCAGCAAGAGGATGAAGGAGGTAGTAGTATGATGGTCGAGGTGCAGGGGGATGAAGGGGGTAGTTGTATGAGGATGAAGGGGGTTGTAGTAAGATGATGGAGGGGCAGGAGGATGAAGGGGGTAGTATTAGGATGATGGAGGAGCAGGAGGATGAAAGGGATTGTAATATGATGATATGGGGTGCAGCTCCATTATATGGGCTCAAACTACCAGTGTATACAGTCAGCGAGTAGAGTGCTACAGCCTATATGCTGCTCTGAGTTGGGTGTGTAATATATTGAGGACCTGATACTGGGGTGTGTAATATACTGGGGACCTGATACTGGGATGTGTAAAGCTTGTGTTGTTCTGACTGTAAAATTCTAACTAGAAAATTATGAAAGAAAGAAACACTGGTGACAAGGCACACCTCACAGAGACAAGGCCTACAATAAGCCACACCCCCTTGCTGTCAACGCTAAAGTTGTCCCTGGGAAAAAATTTCAAATGTTGGCAACTATGGGGTCCTAAGGCCACAAAATACTCAGTAATTCAGGGTGGGGGAACAACGTCATATAAAGTAATCTATAATCTACTCAGGTCACTTCTGGTTTGGATTATCCAATTTTATACTATTTCTAAGAGATAAAAAAGGAACAAACCAGAAATAGAACTATTGCAGATACATGGTAGAGGAATGGCTCCAAACCCTTGGAATGTTATCTAGAGATTCTGTAATTGTAAGCGGCAGTGCAATGTTCTTACACGTTATACTGGAGAGCGCTAGATGTATGCAGCAGAGCTATTGTGTGGATGTAATAGGTATTAACATGAAAACAGGATGTTTATGGCTCTCCGAGCAGCCTGGAGCCCGATGTCTAAATCAGAAACAGAAAAGCCTCAATAAAGAGAACACAAGGGCCGAAACTCTACAACTTCATTTTGTGAAACGCGTCTCAGCTCAGACAGGAGCAGTCAGGCGTCACCTTCAGATTGGGTTTTCCTAAAATCCTCTAAATCAAGACACATAATCCGGTTTTCTTCTTTCTTTAGCCCATAATTGAAGCACTTTATTATTCTCGAACGAGGCAAATGCTTTTACATTCACATAACTATAAAATTTTATCAAGATTGAAGAACATTTCCAACAAGTTATAGCAGCTCATCCATTGAAATGAGAAGAATAGAATATCCCTGCTGATGCGTGAATGTCACACTCTTCCTGCCCATGTGTGCCAATGGTTAGGGTGTAAGGGGCTGACGGAAGATGTCGTTTTCTAGAAGCTTTAATTGTGAGAATTATTTACAATGTGTTAGGCTGGATTTACATGACCAGGGTATACAGAAAGGTGGACCAAGGTATATCACAGTGTACCCGCTCTGGGCCCATTGTATTCAATGGACCCTTCATAGTCTATTAGTGACAGTCTATTTCCAAATGAGCTGGAGGTCACACTGAAAGTGTATATTCAGTAAGGGAGCAAAAGGTAGTGACCAAGATGCCACTAGACAAGAGCAGGGATTGGGTTGCTGTGAATGCTGGATGAGGTCTGTGCACAAGCCCTATGATCTGTAGACAGACCAGTACCATTAAAGGCTTTCAGGGCATGAGGAGAGTTGCGGAACAGCTGGGAAGCCACATTAGGAAACACTAGGGCCAGAAAATACATGCAAAATATGGACAGGTCCTGGTGCTGCGACCCGGGGGGGGGGTCAGGTGTTATGTGGCTGGGCTAGTTGGTAAAGTACCACTGCGGCACTTGTGACAGTGGCCAAGAGTGGTAGGTTGCCCACCCCTGAATACACTGACATAGCACCTCTTGTTTGGTAGGGGTTTGTGTAGGCACAGTGTTGCACACTAATAAGTCCCAGCAGCTAAACCAAGTCTTTACTTAAGAAAATTTCGTGTGTGTGATTCCTGCTGTCTGCCCGCTCCGTGGAGAGGGTGGATACAGCCTGAGGACCGCCTGGAAAACTGGGATACAGCCTATGGCAGTACAGATCTCCTGTGCAGCTTGCAAAGCTACCAGCCGTGTCTGCAGCAGTAGCTTTACAAAGGGGGGAAACAGTTTTGTTTTTTTTATGCCACGTGATGCATGGAGAGGAGCAGCAACTAGTCACTTGGGCAGGGAGCCATCTGTGACTAGTCCTGGCTCTCTGCCTGTCAGCGAGGGGATGATTGACAGACCATTAGTGGCCTCTCTGCCTGTCAATCATCCCTGCGATGACAGACAGAGAGCCGTGACTAGTTGCTGCCTCTCTCCCGCTCTCATGCAACATAATAAAATATCTTTTCCCCTATGCTTCGCAAGCTGCACAGTAGATCTATACTGTGCTGCTGGGAACCAAATCAGCACAATCGTGCTGATTTGTTCCCTCTAACATATTTAAAAGGTTTCAGTCATTTCCCCCCTTTCCTCCAGACTATACAGATTTAAGTTTTATGCTTCAGACCGTCCACCATTTTTGCAGCCCATCTTTAGACCTGTTCTATTTTATCAGTATTTTTCAGGTGAGGTCTCTAGAATTCACAGTATTCCAGATGTGGTCTATACAGCGGGATCACAATCTCCTTCTTCCTACTGGTTATACCTCTAGCTATACAGCCCAGCATACAATTTGCTTCCCCTACCGCCTGGTTGCACTGGTGACTCATTTTAGGGCTGTCAGAAATTACTATCCCTAAATCCTTCTCTTCTGAGGTCTTTGCCAACACAGAACAGCTGTGGTATTGCAGCTCAGTCCCATTTATTTCAATTGACAACAGTGCTGCTGCTGCTCCTAGGAAATAAACAACCACATTTTTCTAATTCTGTAGAACTCCTTTAAGATGGAAATATGCCTGTTCTTTCAATCAAAATTTCCAGATCCTGGGATTATTATGTTTCCATATGAAGTCTGAACAGTGGAGATAGTAATTGCCTGTTAGTTATAAACACTTTGGAAAGTGGTAGTCATGTGTTATATCCTAAAGCTTTAGCAACTTGTATAATAAATATCCTATTGTTGTTATCCTTGTATATAGAACCATTGTATGATGGGAACACGCTTCCATTTGTTTGTTTCTCTTGTTGATTAAATCTTTGTATATAATGCAACAGTTTGTAAACTCACATCATACCTAATCTCCATAGACAGAGAAAGCCAGTGTTCAGATGGCATCATTGCTGGCACACCAACTATTTTCACCAAGTAGCAGGCAGATGGGTCTCACAATAAGATAGCAAGCTTCACTGATGCTGTAATTTTAGCTAAAATTTACATGGGCCGAGATTCAGCAGACAGAAACCCTCACTGCTGATAATCCTGTGGACTCGCTTATGGTGCATCTGAGACAGTGAACCAATAAATTTAGGGAATGACAGAGATTTTATGCTTAATTTTGTTTAATAAATTTGACTATGGTGCTTATTGGACAGGAGACCTACCTGCAGCAACAGTTCATCTGCTAGAGGTGGGCTCGGCTGCCATTATCACATGTATGGGGCTCTCCTGACAGTCCCAATGGAAAATCACTGCCTGACCCCTTTGTTTTGGGAGAAAGAAACCACAGCCAAAGCTCTCTGGCTGTAGCTTAAAGGACAACTTTGGTGATAACTTTTTTTTTTTTTTTTTTTTTTTTTTTTTTTTTACAGAGATTGACACATTACACAATTATATAACTTTGTAATGTGCTTCAATCACCATTCTGCCCCTCTTCGACCCAATGTCAATGTTGTCACTAGTAGAGGGAGGCTGGCCTGACTAGTGTTCCTTAGTTAGGCCAGCCCCCCTATACTACGTTGACAGATGCCTCACAGCTTGCTCAGCTCTGATTGGCTGGGCAAGCTGTCCAGCAAAAGAACAAGGAAGATGAAAAATGAAGACACACCTGCTGGAGCTCCAGGTTCCCGAGAATGGTGGAAAATTCAAACAAAGATGAACTCGGGAGTGAGGGTGAATATGAAATCTGTGTGGCTAAACATTGCTGGGCCACAGATAGGTCTATAGTGGTACACTTTGTAGGGATCCCAGAACCAGACCTTCTGCATAATACAGACCCCACAATCATCAGATCTGCAGAATACAGACCCCATACATACCAGAGTGGCTAGAACAGGCCCACCATAAAGGACCTTAAATGGATTATCCAGGATTAGAAAACCCCCAGCAACTTTCTTGCAAAAACAGCCCCACGCCTGTCTCCAGGTTGTGTGTGGTATTGCAATTAGGCTTCATTCACTTCAATGGAACTGGGCTGCAAAACCACATCCAAACTGAGGACAGGAGTCAGACAGGGAAAGTCCTTTATCCACTGTTCTAGCTTTAGGTTGTTTTCCCGCTAAGACTGGTGATAAAGTGATGATGTTGATGTCCATTATCTATGGTGGTCTGGGATGGTTATGGGTTGGTATATAAAATCTATAAAGGTCTTGGGTGGTCTAGTGCTACACAACTGTATTTTTAACACAGAAGGGATATTTCCAGACACTTGGACCCCTTCCCCACTGCATGCAGTGGTTTATGGTTACACGTTCATCCAAATGGGGAATTTGACACGCGGGAACCCAGCATGGTGCACACAAGCCTCCTGCACATGAATCAGTCATCCTTGCATTGTGAATTTGTGCATATAATTCTGACAATATAAAGAAGACACATTGTACTCGATTATTACATAAAATATAAATATATTCTTGTTAATCTGTACATATCACTTCACAAAGGTAATGAAATAATACAGTCCACATAATGCAATCATGAAGTGCATGATGAATACCCTATATATGGGGAGAACATCCAATACATAATATACATGTGTCCACAGTTGATGCCAGTTGAATATATATATCTATATAATTTTCAAGAGCAATTAAAACATCAAAGGTCTTTCTAAAGGAGGCCTACTGCACAAGCAGCACACTAAGCCCTACATGTAAATGCTGACTGACGTACACATTTACCGAGCATTGGTTTCTCGTTGTGGTTTCTATTGCGCCAGACGACAGCTGTTCAACACGAATAGTCCAGAACACACACAATTTCAGGTGATCACATTCTCCAGCCATCTTAAAGTTTACCATCCATCTCTACCCAACGGAGGGCGCTATTCTGCAGACATGTGGTATTCTATGCCTCATACCTTAATGCAGGCATGGGGAACCTTTGGCCCTCCAGCTGTTGCAAAACTACAATTCCCATGATGCCTGGACAGCCAAATCAAAGCTTTGGCTGTCCAGGCATCATGGGAATTGTAGTTTTGCAACAGCTGGAGGGCCAAAGATTCCCCATGCCTGCCTTAATGTAACCGCCACATCCAAGACAATCCGGATATAGGTGCACATTTGTATTCACCACCTTCTTAAGTCTTTGGAATAAATGATGAAAGCCCTTTAAGAGTCAGAGTTAACAGTTTACTGGTAATAAACAGAAGTATCATAGATGGTAAAATGCATCAGTCAGTAGTTTTTAGCCATCAAAACTGCTGACAGTCTTGTACTGAGGTCAAGGAAAGGAGTGCACTTGTACATATAATTTTCCAGCTGCTGTCATGGCAAGTGCCTGGGAGGCGGCAACTTATGTAATAGGTGCCCTGAATCCTATATTAGGAGACCTATTGTCCCCAGCACTCAGTTATGACTGACAGCTATAGCGGTCACCTAATTGGACACTAGAGGCTGTCATAGCTGAGAAGAGGGACTAAAATATGTTGCTTAGCCAAGGGAAAAAAAAGGTGTACTCCGTACTCCATCCCCGACTGCTCCTATTTAGCTCCTTCTGATCCCCAATACCTTATGTTTCTGCCACTCACTGGCCAAGATGGGACAGCACTACCATTGAGTGTGCAGGTCCTACTCTGAGTGCTCAACTCGGAAGAAGACAGGAGATATGGGGACCCAAATGAGCCAGACAGGAACTGTGGGGGAGCAGAGTGGGTAAGTATAGTGTTATTTATTCTATCTTTCAAAATTTCAATGTTGCATGACCAAAACAGCAAATATCATTGTACTCCTCTCTCTGACCTTTGATGGCTCCAAACTGCTTACAGATTCCATTTAAAGTTTTTTTTTTTTTTTTTTTACTCATAATGATATTACAGGGGTTGCTTACACAGCTATAGCAGTGCACACACTGATACCTACTGTATGTATGGTGTTCTGTTACTACATCCCTGGTCATGGCTATAACAATGCCTGCCTCCTTCCATGACCCTAAGAATGACCACCAATGGGCATCAAGAAAGCTCTTATCTAAAACAACTATATGTGTCCATACCCCTTTAAAATCACCAAATAGCTCCCTGCGGTATGCGTGGCTGACAGGTAATGGCAGACCAGTACTGTGATTTATACACACATTCACATAAGCCTGTCTTGTGCCATTTGGCTCCGAGCTGCAGGAAGGGATCCAACCCTAGACCTTATTCCAGTGACCTTTTATGGATTTTGTCAGTCTGCAGGAATAGGAACGTGGGACTTAATTCTCATCTGTGTCTTGTTTTCCATCTTGTAATGGTTGGGTTAAACCTATTTTTGTTGCTTCAGATTAACTTTTTAGTAAAAAGTTGTTGTTTTGCATTCATGTCTATGCTGTGTTTCTATGCAGGTAACATGCATTAATTCTGTATGACAAATATGCATCATGTAAAGCAATAATACTATAACGACACAAGGTCCTGGTGACCCCTTCCCTTTTCTATAACACATCTTCAATTTCTTTGCTTACAGAGCAAAACCTGCAGAGACTGCCTATGGTTGCTTCTCACCGCCCATGTAATAGCATAGCAGCTGTATGGCCTGTCTCTACATCCTTGTAAGATGTCTATTTGTGTATATGCTGTATACATAACCTAGCAGTTGTGTATGTACTGTAAATATATACAATACCAATAGTACATCTGACTAGGTTGTATGCAATTATTTTTTTTCCAAGAACCAGTGCCTCTCTTAAAGGGAGTCTTCCAGTTGGGCATAGCAGCGCAAAACATTAAAGGGGTCATCCAGTGTTAGGAAAACATGGCCACTTAACTCTTGTCTCTAGTTTGGGTAGGGTTTTGCAACTCAGTTCCAGTGAAGTGAATGGAGCTTAATTGCAAACCACAGTTGAGTGGTCTAAGGAAAAAAAAATGACCTTGTTTTTCTAATGCTGGATAACCCCTTTAAGGTTTTGGCTGACCCTCAGTGCAAAGAATAGCTTATTCGCATATGGATTAAAAATGTGTTTTTCTGGACATCGGTGCATCCCTAGGTATGGGCAGTTACATGGTCACATCTTCTATATAGCGGTGTACATGGTTCAATTTGTGTAGAACTGGTGGTAGACTCCCTTTAACCATGGGATGTGTCTAGTATTGGAGCTCAGCCTTATTGAAGGGAACCTGTCATCATTTTCATGCTGCCTGAACCATGAGTCATTAGGGTTGTCCCAGTGGCTTCTGCCTGCCCCTTCAGCCGTGACTGATCTCTTCCTATACCCAAACAGATCTAGCAATTCATGCTGTTGGGCCACTAGGAACATCCCCAATGACTGTGCTTCAGGCAGCATGGAAGTGTTGACAGGTTCCCTTTAAAGTGAATGACTTCTAACGCAAGATTCAATATACAGGAAAATGACAGATAACACAATGTGCATAGAGGCAATATAATAAATTCACCTCTACTTCATTTTATATATGTTCCATATAGTTTCATCTTCCACTTTAGACTTTGGGGTAATACACACCTTATATGATCCAGAATGTGAAGCCTGAGGGCTGCGTACATTTTGGCTTTTAGAATTACAATAAGGTAAATTGATCCCCATTATCGGAGCACCGCGGCCTTCCTCGGCAGCTGGCGCCATTTTCTCCATTAGAATTAGTCAATGTTTAAGTCCTCCAGCTGCTGCATTTGATAAAAGTTAAACTGTTAGAGGTCGGGATTACGTTACATTAAAAAGATTGAATGCTGATGTTTCCTGCCAGAGACGCAGAATATACCAGTGACAAGAAGAAACTTATTTTATTTGTTTTCTTCATGTTAGACTGTGCAAACGATTTCATGACAATAAATGGAGATAAAATTTAAAGGGCAGAAATGTTCAGCCAGCAAAGAGCATGTCAGACAACCTTAAAAGGGAACATGCCAATGAAAGCTCCAAAAATAAAACCACCTCCCTACTTAAAGGGGAATGACTTGTTCCTAGGTTTTATCATTGGGAAGCATGTTGCAGGGTTTACCTAGACAGTACTACTTGAAATTGTGGCTCTTGTAGTAAAGCTAAGCACCATGTAAAAGAATGCACTGCATAGCCAAATGTAATAGATGCAGAATGGGATTACAAACCGTATAGTGAGAAAAATATAAAGCCACTACTCCACTGTGCCATTACTAGTTACGATCTGTTATTACGGGTTATTAAACAGGGATCTACTTGTGATAACTAAGAACCCAGGTCTACTAGCATTACAGGGGTTGGCCACTTTATAGAATTGTTCAGGGTACGATATTAGTAAAAGTAGTCACTGTATATACTGACAGCAGACAGCAGCTCCCTGTGTACCTCATAGAGCTAAAATCAGACTCCCCTCCTCCAGGCTGTGCTGTCCTGCTCTGTGGTGATTCTGTCCATAAGATGGCCGACATGGAGGAGAATGTGACCATGCCCCACTCCCAGTGTCCACCACAGAGTCTGTTTATTCATATGGAGCAGCTGTCAGTAACAGGGAGCAGCTGTCAGTAAATACAGTCAGTACACTTACTGTACACTGAGCAGTTTTACTATAAAGTGGCCAACCCCTTTAGCTGATGTGAGTGATGACCCTCATATATATCATATATACGATCACATACATACAGCTGTCTTTTTAGGGTGGTTGAAAAAAAATGGTGCATATAGAACAACAGCTGTCCTAATCCATTGACCCTAATGTTAGAAACAGAATTATGTTTCTGTTAATCCATTAGGATGAGGACATTGTATACTACAAGTGAATATAAGAAGCTTTGTAGTACTTAGCACTACTGTAGTACTTTTTCAGATTATATGTTGCTTTCTCCTCTTAATAGGGCCCATACTTTGATCCACTTTGAAAAAAAAAGCAGCTCCATTCTGTGCAGTGTTGGACTAGCAGCTCACTAAAAGATCAGATTACATGCTGCCCATACAAATCTATAGAAAGGGGAGGGGGTGACCTGAGAGTGCAAAAAGAGACACAGAGACTGCAAGGAGACAACATAGATAGATCTCACAAGAAGGCCTGGTTCACATCTTAGAATGTTCACTAATACCCTATAATGCTGTTTGTGCTGCTGCTTTGCAGGGTGTGTATAGAGACATAGAAGAGCAATACTTGTGCACTGTATTGGAGACATTATAGAGGTGAGGCAACACCCACTAGCTCATAGACAACTGAAAATTAAAAAAATGCCTGCAGAGGAGAAGCCTTGTGAAACATGCCTTAAAAAAAATAAAATATTTATTTATTTATATATATATATATATATATATATATATATACACACACACACACACACACACAGTGTAGCTGAATTGTTATTGTTACCGCTTATGCACAATGCTAGATTATGAACAGTGTTGAACGTGTCTGTAATTCAGTGCCAATAGCTTGGGCATTGTATATGCCTCTGGAACAATCTGTAAAAGTCCTATTATGCTTCATTGCATCTCACATTACAGACATATTCTCCCCTCAAACAAGAATATTGTATTTCACAGTGGCACATATGGTGGCTTATAAATTGCCTACCCATCTGTACATAGGGCACAGATATGTGTATGAGCCCCAGGTGCCCAACAGGCCGCATACATAATTGTTTTCTGTAATCACTGCAAAGGAACTACAGCTGAAATGGAGTTCATTGATCTGTAATAAGAAGAATACAATTTGTACCCAGGGCACATTGCATTGACTGGACAGAAATGCTTCTTGTATTTTTTTCTGCATCAGCATGAAGCTAAATGTAGGAGATCTACATGAATAAAAAGAACAGGCGTAACTTCTACATATGACAGACGAATGCTGCTACTGTAGATTAGTATTCCAAGTGGAGTGGAGCCAGTCCTCCAACTTGTTAAAGCCCTTTGAATATACCCCATCCTCTGTATATAAGCCCTTCCTCTATTAGGACCCTATCACATAGCTGAACACTCGTTCACTGAGCCTATCACAAAGCTCAAGCACGTGATGGTGTAGATTACCCGATTCCTCTTTGCTGCCATCACTGACAGCAGTCATTTCTTGGTGTTCCAATGAGTGGTTGTATGTTTATTGACTGATTTCTAGCTGTATTACAGTGCGGTATGGGCCTGATTTGTGTAATAATTACTCTATGTAACAGGGCTCCTATTCAGAATGGAGAAGCTGCCACATAATACTATATTTTCCCCGCAGTGGCAGACACAAAACCTTTGGTTTTATATAGAGATGAGTGCAACTTTAGCATGCTCAAGTCTGATCATTCAGTATTTGAATAACGGTGGCTGAAGAAGTGGGATGCAGCCCTAGATACTTCACCAGCCACCAGTATTCAAATAGTAAGTGATCCAACTTGAGCATGCTTATCTCTAATTTTACTATAAGCTTCCTATTTTATCAGTACTTCTCCTTACAAAAATTGCAGTCATCTGACATGAACAATTAAACATTTCCCATAAAGTTTATAAAAATGATTTCTGTGTTCTCCAGTCTCACATTTCAATAAATTACAAACAATAAATTTGTGGGTTGTGGAATAAACAAATCATGAAGGTGAGAACAGATAATGTGACGAATAAGGGGGCATTCACACATTCCGTAATTACGGTTCATATCCGGACGATGTGTCATGGACAGGAATTTGGAACTCCTGGCATCATAATTTATTATGAACAGCGTTGAATGTGTCTGTTAAACGGCGCCAATAGTGTCAGTAGAGTAGCATGAAGACTTAAATATTTTCGGAGTTCTCGGCAGAATAATTCATTATGATGCCAGGAGCTCCAAAACTGTTTAAATCTGTTTCGTAGCACATCATCTGTATTAATGGACCATGAACAGGATGTGTGAATGCCCTCTAATGCTAAACACAAATAATAACATACTATATTTAAGTGAATGTATGTGGCATAGGCGGGATGCAACTATCCCAGGTACTTGCAGATATACCAGAATAGCGGGTACAAAATATTAGCTGAACATTTAAGGTGAGAAATGCGGTGTGTGCAGAGGTCATGCCCCCTCTATGTGCTGCTGCCATCACTTTTTTAACACCAATTAGATTTAGGTGCACAAATGTATTAATATATTTCAAAATATAACTTTATAGGGTGTCCTAGCCCTCGTACTGCTATAGAGCTAAATTATGCTTTTCTGTCCACCTGCCAATGTCACTAGTGGGAAATACATAATTCAGAGACTGCATATATTTATTAAGTTCAATGGCCACTATATGGATTAGGCAGTGATGTAGCCAAAATTAAATAATTAAATGTAAAGAGGTTTGCTGCTCATCCAATTTAATTCAATTGTATTAGCTGGAATACCAGACACTGGCACTATGAAATGTACAAAGCTGTATCTGGTAAGAAATAAGCTGGAGACCCATCCCTATCGTTCTTACATGGACGGCCTATCCTACAGACAGGCAATTAATATAAAACAAAGGCCCCTTTTTTGGACGATTATTTCCCTACAGATGATGAAGAGGTGTCTGATGGGGTTTACCCTTCTTCTTTTACTATTGAAGTTAACATGCACACTAAGTGGAGTCAACTACCATCTGAATAACCCTTATCCTCGAATATTGGTTTCTGCTTCATTCTCATGATAAAAGCCCATTGGACCTAATTTGTACAAAACTGGTGTGAGGACAAGATCAGACTGCAGCTAACAAAGGACAGTGTTGGAATATGAACACCATTAACTGGTTGCTATAGCAACCGCTCTGCTATTTGTCTGGAATAATTTTTACACATGGGACAATGTAGGCCTCACTTATCAAAACTATCATAAGGGAGAACCATGGACCATATTCACAGTCAATGGGAATGACTGAGATAAATGAGCATCATACTTTGCTGTCAGAACCATCGACAGTGAATAGCGGTAGTGTGCACGCATGGCAGATGCTCCATTCAGTGGTGACTCTCTGCTAGACTGGTGGGGAAGCTGGACTCCTAGAAATTACAAGTATATCGACAATGCTACGAATAGGTCAAAGTATTATTTGTAGGCAAAACCCCTTTAAGAGAAAAAGTGCCCTTGTCACCCGTAAGTTGAAATCTGATTGGTTGCTATGGGCAACCAGGCCGCCATTTATTCAGATACGATACGCCCCGATGGCCTGAGGAGAATATGATCGGATATTTAGCAATATATTCCCACAAAACTAGCGTTTTTTTAGTAATTGTAGCCCAAAACCTGGAAAACATATGTGTGAGGAGATACAATGAGAAACAGAAGACATAAGGCTGACCTGAAAATAACCACGCTGTATCTTTTCCAAAATAAATTACTTTTAAACAGAGAACAAAACTGTGACAACATGGAGGCCAATGCGACCTCCCCTCAGAACGACCGACAATGACAGGAATGATAGCTCGGGTGACGAGGCATTTAAAAGACCCTGCACCCGTTGTAGTTGCAGATTACAGATTAGTTCAGATTAGTTACAGATTAGTTCAACTATGATTCTCCATTTTGTTGCACAAAATGATGCTATAGTCATAAAAAAACATCATTCCAGCTAAAGTGCTTCATTCAGCATTTGTAGGATTTCAAGCAAAGTGGGGGGGGGAATGTGTTGTGGTCCAGGTGCATTCTGGGAGTAAAATCTTGCTTGTGTGTATACATTTTCTGTCTTGCCTTCGTTGAATATTTGCACATTGAAGTGTGTGCAGTCACCCCAAAGGTATTAAAGAGGACAGCTGGCGCCATTACCCGACCATCTTGAATAATTAGCTCCTAATGGCGGATGCTGTTACTTGCTTGGTTTCTTGTCTGGATAGTTTTATAATCACCTTCTCGTATTAAAATGCTCTGCCGGCACATGCTTCCTTCTTAACGTCTCTTCAGTCGCCTCTTCTTATGGAGAAATACTGTATGCACGCCCTTGAGGGAGAAAAGAGAACATTAAAAGTCATCAGGGAAATTAATAGTTCTATAAAGGACTAGTACAAGGTATACATTTCATGCTGAGCTATGGAAATCCAACAAAGAGAGTACATGTGCAGACATCATCCGACATTACAGAGTTAAGGCCCTATCACACAGGGCGATTATATGCCCAATCAGGCAGATACTGACCCGTGTAATAGGGCCAGTGATCAGCCAAAAAATGATCACTTCCATTCTGATCTGTAAAAAAATAATCTGCCATCGACTGCACAGCGCCCCATTTAATAGATGTGCGGCTGATGGCTGAATAAAGAGGTTATCCACAATTAGAATCGACACAGCTGCTTTCTTACTAAAACAGTTCAACCCCTCTATTCCAGTTGTGTGGGGGTATTACAACTCGCTCCATTCACTTCAATAGAACTGAACTGCAAAACTACATGCAAACTAAGGATAGGTTTAGTTTCTGAAAAAAAAGCACTGGATGTTTTTGTAGGCCTGCATAACCCCTTTAAGCTACCTATAATTCTTACTTTCACCATTACTGTACAAAAACTGAAACTGCTCTAGTATTATACAGTATATATAAAGTTATTACAATTATCATACACCATTATAATGCAGACTTCAAAACACACACAAACTCTTAACTGACAGACACACTTTAACTTAAAGGACACAGGGACGGGTAAGTACTTTATGTCCGTTTCCGCAACCCTCTGCCCGCAGTGGATTTTTTTTATTTTCACAGGACTTCCTCTTTAATTTACTTTCTTCTTTCTTCCCTTCCAGACCAGCGCTTGCTTGTTGTGATTTAAGGCGACACTGTACCGGCACCTTGCCGCTGGATGTAAAGCTCCACCCGCCCTGCCCGGTTTGGCGGTCGGCCTGGCGGCATCATGGCACCTTGCGCAGTCAAACTATCGTGGCCTACAGCATCACTACCCTAGGCCTGCAGCGCCTCTCCCCGCCTCCCTTCACTTTCAGAATGCCCCTGGGCTGGAATAGAGGCAGGGAGAGAGGCGCTGCAGGCCTAGGGCACTGATGCTGTAGGCCACAATAGTTTGACTGCCTGCCCTCCCACGCCGCAAAGTGCCGGTACAAACTTGCTTTAAGGATCTGTGATCATGTGATGCTGCAAAGGTCCTAAATCTCAGAGAGAAGCTGAAAGTGGATGGAGGCTCATGTTTACAATTGTGTATGTGGGTGGCTGCATATGGCAATTTTGTCTACACTGACAATCACTGTGGACTGCATGCAGCCTTCGGGTTGTGCACCCCAGATATAAATAATATACTGCATGTATTGTTAGGAAAAACTACTGTGCAGTTGTATTCATTTGTACAGTCAACCCATTACCCCTACATTTCCCAAAAGGCATGTTTTTGCCCGCCACTATTTTTATATTACCCTAACAGAGAATAAAATAGAGACATGTAGACTGATGGTCAAAAAATAGGGACCATTCGGCATTCCCATTAAATAAATTGTAACAAATCTTGAAGGCAGTTTTGTTGCTGTTTTTGGCAGACGTAGTAGAACGAATTTGCTCTCTCATAAGCTCAAACAAACCCAGAGAACTGGAAGAAAACATTTAGCACAATTGGCGCGTACAATGCAGCGTACAGTTCCTGTTTTGTTAAGCTCTGGGCACAATTCTAGAGAACAGTAATTTGTTTTCATGGCTGAACCAGCAACAGATAAATGACAGGGAGAAGCAAAGGACTGTGCTGAGCAGAATACAATGCGAGCGGAAGAAAGACAGTGCTTGATGCAGACTAAGCGTGTCCGCTATTGGGCCAATTCAACAAGAGATTAATGAATTCAGAAATAGGGTTACATTACACAAGTCTAAGCTTTAGTGTTGGTTGTTAGTTGTACTGTACGTGGAATATACATATATATAGAATGTGCAGTGGGGAGAGGTTGGAGAATGTGCAGTGGTGCAACTTGATAGACATGTACTATAAAAAACACATTGTAAACAATACAGTCTATCTATTGGGGTCACAGCTTTGCTGGACATTGGTTTGGCCGATTATGGATAAATTTTTAGTAGTCAAGCTGTTTCCATATGATTGTGATATGTTTTAGGGCAAGAGGTCACAGTATAACAGACCTGCCATTAGTATATGTATGTATGGGGGGGGGGGGGGTCAAACAGTGTAATACCCATTTTGTTCAATTTTTAATTGTAAACTTTTAAAGATGGTGATTTTATTTAGTAAGGTGAATGCTGGATATTCCCTTCTTTATACCTGCATGTGTCTGCTAACCCATTGCTGATTTGGCCTTTCCTCCTGCACTACCCTGAGATGCCGGGGGAGCGGGGAGAATGCTACAGTCATGGCCAAAAGTTTTAAGAATGACACAAATATTATATTTTCACATGATCTGCTGCCCTCTGGTTTTTATGTGTGTTTGTCAGATGTTTTTATCACATACATAAATAGAATTACAATCATATTATGAGTAACAAAAGCTTATATTGACAGTTAGAATGAGTTAATGCAGCAAGTCAAGGACCTCTGCAATTCTCCCTGGCATGCTCTCAATCAACTTCTGGACCAAATCCTGACTGATAGCAGTCCATTCTTGCACAATCAATGCTTGCATTTTGTCAGAATTTGTTGTTTTTTGTTTGTCCTCCCGTCTCTTGATGATTGACCACAAGTTCTCAATGGGATTAAGATCTGGGGAGTTTCCAGGCCATGGACCCAAAATCTCTATGTTTTGTTCCCTGTGCCATTTAGTTATCACCTTTGCTTTATGGCAAGGTGTTCCATCATGCTGGAAAAGGCATTTTTGATCGCCAAACTGCTCTTGGACAGTTGGGAGAAGTTGCTCTTAGAGGACATTCTGGTACCATTCTTTATTCATGGCTGTGTTTTTAGGCAAGACTGTGAGAGCCGATTCCCTTAGCTGAGAAGCAACCCCACACATGAATGGTTTCAGGATGCTTTACAGTTGGCATGAGACAAGACTGGTGGTAGCGCTCACCTCGTCTCTCCGAATAAGCTGTTTTCCAGATGTCCCAAACAATCGGAAAGGGGATTCATGAGAGAAAATGACTTTACCCCAGTTCTCAGCAGTCCACTCCCTGTACCTTTTGTAGAATATCAGTCTGTCCCTGATGGTTTTTTTCTGGAGAGAAGTGGCTCTTTGCTGCCCTCCTTGAGACCAGGCCTTGCTCCAAGAGTCTCCGCCTCACAGTGCTTGCAGATGCACTCACACCTGCCTGCTGCCATTTCTGAGCAAGCTCTGCACTGCTGGTAGCCTGATCCCGCAGCTGAAACACTTAAGAGACGGTCCTGGCTCCTGCTGGTCTTTCTTGGGCGCCCTGGGTGCCCTGGAGCCTTTTTGGCAACAATGGAACCTCTCTGAAGTTCTTGATGATGCGATAGATTGCTGACTGAGGTGCAATCTTTCTAGCTGCGATATTCTTCCCTGTTAGATCATTTTTGTGCAGTGCAATGATGACTGCGCGTATTTCTTTAGAGATAACCATGGTTAACAGAAGGGAAACAATGATGCCAAGCACCAGCCTCCTTTTAAAGTGTCCAGTGGTGTCATTCCTAATTATGACAGATTGCTCCATTAACACAGGTGTGGGTGTTGATGAGGACAGGGATGGAGATCAATCACTGAAACGATGTTAGCTGGTCCTTTTAAGGCAGGGCTGCAATGATGTTGAAATGTGTTTTGGGCAATAAAGTTCATTTTCTAGGCAAATATTGACTTTGCAAGTAATTGCTGTTAAGTTGATCACTCTTTATAACATTCTGGGGTATGTGCAAATTGCCATTTTAACAACTGAAGCAGTAGACTTTGTAAAAATTAATATTTGTATCATTTTTAAAACTTTTGGCCAAGACTGTACAGTGTTCGTCTAGTTCATCTAGAGTACAGACTATACATAATAAATGAATTCAACCACCCCTCTGTAATGAGCCAACATATTGATTTTTTTTTACCTAAAGAGATGGAATAAGTAATCTCTTGAAGCACCTAATTCACAATGCAATCTATCTGAGAGCCTACTAAAGTCGGAAGATGTCCAAAAGGCAAAGACCATAATTTACATGTCAAACATCAAATTTCTTTTCCCCTTTTTAATTTTGGCAGGAAATTGACTTACTGTAAAACATTAATATTTAATGAATAAAGGACATTTCAATGATATTGCAAAGTTACGCGGATCAGCTGCAAAGTCTTAAAAGTCTTGTCTACTTTGGAATGAGGCCCCATGAACTATTTGCTATAAGAATAAACATTCATTTCATCATTAAAAAGTTGACAGTATGACAATACCAAAATCCTTCTGTTGCAAAAGTAAGAAACTAATTCTAAAATATAGCTTCAAGAAGCATTTTTGATCAGTCTTGCATCAAGTAGTGTAAGGTGCAACTAAGAACTGATGTCATTGGTCCTAAATCCTCAAGAACAAGAAAGAAATTCTAAATAATCTATGCACAATGCAAAGAGAGGAGCTTACTACGTTACATGCTACTTTTGAGCCTACTGTCTCTAAAGCAGGCAATTCCTTAGTCGTGCCATGCCGTCTCAGCTGGTGAAGCCAGGTACATAACGTACCCGGTGTCCAACTGAAGTTGGAAGACGACCTGCTGCAATTGGCACCCAGGAGCGGCGCATTGGCAGCATATGGACAAGTGAGTTCAGAATTTTAATATTTTCCTGCCCTCACCAGCCTGCCTGCAGTTTTTGACCTTCCATGGGACTTTGAGTCCAAAAAGATATATACTCAACATTTTTTGGAGAATATATGTAAATGCATTAAATTACTTATCATGTACTGATCCTGAGTTGCATTCACAATTCTGCTGAATGCTACAGGAAACTAAGCTTATAAACAGAAACACAACCGTGATGCCAACGTCAATGAGAGGGAGATCAGTCAGCATTACTGTGGTATTTCTGTTTACAAGCTTAGGGTATGTGCACACTACGGAATCCCAATGGAACATCCATTGCGGAATCCAGACAGAAGACCAGGCTCTGGCGGCCGCATGCATCTCCGCTGCTACCATAGGCTTCATTCTATGGTTTGCCAGATTCCGCCGTCCACCCGAAGAATGAGCGGGTTCATTCTTTGGGCGGACAGCAGAATCTGGTAAACCATTAAATAAAGTCTATGGTAGCAGCGGAGATGCGCGCCGCCGCAAGTGGGTGCGAGCTGCGGAATCCATGATGGGTGTTCCGTCGGGATTCCGTAGTGTGCACATACCCTTAGTCTGATTTCTGACCATGCACATACACGGTCTACCCAAAATCTCTGCAGGTACATAGAGCCTTCTCTGGCAGTTCCCTTAGTGCCTTGCATCAGGTCTCTTGGCTCATCTGCCACCTAAACCATGACCGCACACAGAAGTAACTGCCTGGTATCCGCCTGCAGGAGAAAACATCCTCATGGGATAGGGTTAAAGAGGGAAAACCAGTGGGCTACTCAGACAATGCCCTCAGAAGCTGCCCAAAGCTGGACCAATTAGGTGGCACAGCGGGCCAACAAAAGGCTCAGACGAGTTTTTAAATGTGTAGCATATGCAAGGTGGAATGGTGAACTTTGGACAGAAATACATCCCTCAGGGCACCAATCCACCCTATCCCACTCTGCAGTGAGGTCACTCTGGCGCTTATCACTGGGTGAATATTCATTAGAAGGGAAGGGCCAGCTGGACACTGAGGGTGGTAGTCTCGCCTCCAGTGCACCAAACCACCTCATTAGCATAGGGAATAAACTACAAAGTACACTGTGTCCCGTGTGCTAAAGAGACTAGAGATGAGCGTAACTCAAGCATGCTCAAGTCCGATCATTCGGTATCTGAGTACCAGTGGCTGAAGAAGTTGGATGCCGCCCTAAGGAGTCCAGGAAAATATGGATACAGCCTATGGACTTAAGTCGGGCATGCTCTCCACTTGACTCATCTCTAATAACGACATGTTAGCAGGTTAGATGTTTCTAACCTACCGATTGTTTCTCTTTAACCCTTAGACGACCCTGGACGTAGGGTTACGTCATGGAAGTCTGTCCCCAGACGACCCATGACGTAACCTTACGTCCTGGGTGTTTTTCCCGCTATGAAGCGCGCTCCGGAGCGGAGCGCGCTTCATAGCAGGTGGGGGCCGGCTGCAATCAGCAGCCGGGACCTCACCGGTAATCACACGCTGCAGCGATCGCGCTGCCACGTGTCATTAACCCCTTAAACGCCGCGACCGCGGCGTTTAAGTGTAAGTGACAGGGGGAGTCCCCTGTCACTTACCGATCGGGACCCCCGCAGTGTGACTGCGGGGGTCCCGATCAGTAAAACGGACTGCCGGAGGTCTCTCACCTGCCTCCGTGCGGTCCGATCGGCGATCTGCTACACTGAGCCTGCACAGGCAGGCTCAATGAGCAGAGCGCCGATAACACTGATCAATGCTATGCCTATGGCATAGCATTCATCAGTGTAGAAATCAAAGTAATGTATGTACAAGTCCCCCAAAGGGACTTCAAAAGTGTAAAAAAAAAAAAAAAAGTTCAAAACACTATTACACTACCCCAAAACCCCTCCCCCAATAAAAGTCTAAATCACCCCCCTTTCCCATTATATAAATAAAACATATAAAAATGAATAAATAGATAAACATATAACATACCGTAGCGTGCGTAATTGTCCGATCTATTAAAATATAACAAGCGTCATTGTGATCGGTAAACGGCGTACACGAAAAGAGGGGAAAAAGTGCGCAGATTACCGATTTTATGTTACATTATATATTTAAAAAAATCAATAAAAAGTGATCAAAACGTCCGATCTTCACAAATATGGTATTAATAAAAACTAGAGATCATGGCGGAAAAAATGACACCCCATACAGCCCCGTAGGTGAAAAAATAAAACCGTTATAAGCGTCACAATAGGCCCATTTTATTAATATTTAATTGCCAAAAAAAGGCTTTCATAAAAAAATACATATATAACATTAGAGAATCTGTGTAACCTGCATATGGTTGTGTTCGGACTGACCTATAGAATAATAGTGTCATGTCGCTGTTACCATATAGTGCATTACGTAGACACAGGAACCCCCCAAACGATACCATATTGCATTCTTATTTACGATTTCACCTATTTATATCTTCATAAATAATATATTTGGGATTCCATCATACATGTTATGGTAAAATGAAAGACGCCATTACACAGTACAACTATTCCTGAAAAAAACAAGCACTTACATGGCTTCTAGATAGAAAACTGAGAGTGCTAGAGCTCTTAGAAGGGGAGGAGGGAAAAACGAAAACGCTAAGATCAAAATTTGCGCGGTCCACTGGGTCATTTTGGGCCTGGTCCTCAAAGGGTTAAAGTATTTGCTTACTATACAGAACAGATCATTCCACTACAGGTTTTTTAAATTATGACAGTGTTCGAATATTGGAGATTTTAATAAATGCAAGGAGTGAAATTGGCAGAAAATTTGCATGCAACAAATGCTGCAACAAGGGAAACTCTATCTGAACTCACCCCTAATCTCAATAAGGGAAGAGCCACACCTTGCAGACACGCTGTAGATTTGTGCAGCAGAAAATGTACCAGAGGCAGAAGTGGATCCAAGTGGAAGGGAGAAGGATAACATTTTCCCTTATATCTCCCCTTCCATATGGATCTTCTTCTGCCTTCGGCGCATTTTCTGCTGCAGAAAATATACAATGTGTGTTCCTCGCCTTAAGAACTAGGTCAGATATCTGCCTCTAAAACAAGCAGCACAAAGCTGTGCATTGCAATAAAAAACAAGAATCTAAACTATTTCCACTCAAAACCACCCAAAATATATATCTTTTTTTATACTTTTCTCCTTCTCTTGGCCCCCTTTAGCACACAGTAGTAATCTGTAGGATGGTATCACATGATGCATTCCATCTTTTCACTCCCTTTCTGCTCCACATAACTTTAAGTCAATATCCTCATCCCTCCGGTACAGTAGCTGTAAATATAGTCATAAGCAAGTTCTCTAGTCAGTCTCCTTTCCCCTCTGGCAGCTGTAAATATAATCCCCAACTCCTGCAGGTAGTTAGATAAGGATTGTACCATATGTCTGAGGCAGCAAAAAAAAAAAAGTACTTTCCTCCACACAAGTCATTCAGCTTTGCAGTATATTGCTGTGCTATGGCCCTGGTCCTCTTGTGACAAGTCACATAAAAGCAATTTGTATAGGCTGTTCTATAAACACTGGATCACTACACCATAAAAAAAGGAATGAGGACCCAGCAGTGAGGATAATGAGTGAGCGTGTGTCTCACAGACAGCACAGTGGGTGGACATGCACATTGGCATACACTTTGATCATCAGGTGGTGCCATGCTCTGTAAGAAAATATAATCTTTCAATGGCTGCAGAAGAAGCTTTATACAGGAGAAGAAGGCGGGGAGGTAGTCCTCTGGACGGCTCCCCACCTGTGTCTCTCCCTGTCAATCATCCCTCCGAGCGTGCTGACGGGCAGAGAGCGGTGACTAGACATGGACGGGGAGCTGCCCAGATGACTACCGCGCACCCAGGTAATAAAACTTCTTTTTCACCCCTATAAAGCTTCTGCTGCAGCTGCGGCCGGTACATGGTGCGGGCTGCTCAGGAGCTGTATACAGTTCTCTAGAGAACCGTATCAGCCTAATTGGGCTGATTGGTTCCCTTGAAGTGTAAAATAATAAACTGTATACATAGCTGTTCACAGCTCATACCTATACACCTGTCCGCAGCCGCCGCTGAACCTTTAGAGCGTGTCTCTGAAGTGACGGGCCACTCAGCCAATCACTGGCCGCGGCACTATTCCCTCCACCCAGTAATTGGCTGAGCACCCTGTCACTTCAGAGACTGGCTCTAAAGTTCCAGCTGTCGGCCGTGCATTGCTATTACACGATAATCGTTTCTTCAGCTGATCATTGTCTTTATTAGACGGAGCAATAACGTGCCGAATCGGCCTGATTAAGCAGATTATTGCTTACTGTAATAGGGCCTTTAGCTTAGTTTCTGGCTTAGGAGTAATTTTAAAATATAGTGGAAAATTAGAAAACAAAATCACAAAATCTTAAAAAAGATAGACAGCAGAAGCATTCATTCCCCATCTCACCAGGCATAGCAGGAGTGTACCGATCCCAAAGGAAATACTCGCACCCATTAGATATTTACAGCATACCCTGTGTATACGCCATAATTGTCTTTGATAGAAATACCAATTTAGTATCGATTTTTTTTTTTTGGCAAACAAGACAGAGAATAACCACACAATCTCCTGCAAGGGATTCTATATTCTTCTTTAAACACCTATTACATTTTCATTTCTAAAACAATGCAGTTTGGTTTTGCCAGAGGCTGTTACCTTAATAGGCTCTTTATCTGGAAATGAAAGTACATTATTCTGCCTGCATAAACCCAGATAAGAAGACACAGCGTCCATTGTTACTGAAATGTCAAGTAAATCTGCGATGTAGGATGGTCGTGAGCTTCACAAATATTTTCAGGATCCGTTTAGACGGCTTTGCAGATTAAATTAAAAGTATCCTATGGTTGCACCCACCTCCTGGATTGTTATCCTTGTAGTGCTGTGAGTGAGATCTGCTCCTCAAGCAAAAAGAGAGAAACTCGCTCCAGACTTATGCAGTTACAATGGGTCTTGTTCTAATCATTAGTAGAAATGTCTTGGACATAAAAGGGGAACATTTATGAAGACTGTGCCATTGGCTTACGTCAGGGAGAAGGTGCAGATTCGCCCCTTCTCCCTGGCATATGCTAGCCCTGTGGGCGGGCAGGGGGCGCGGCAAAACAGGGAGGGTTGTGGTCTCCTCCTGCACCGGATTTACTCCTGCCCACATTCTTAGTGAATCCAGCGGGGCAATTGGGTGCGGGGCCTAATTTAACGAGTACACCGGTCTTCATAACTGTCCCCCAAAATATTTTCTTTTATGCATAAATATTGCCACCTGTATAGGTCTCTAAGAGTTCAGAGCCATCTTCATGCATAAAGCCCATAAAGTGGGTTGTCACTCCCGAGACAAGTAGCCAGGCTGTAGTCAGAGGGGGACACCAGAACTTACCCAGTGTTGAATATATCCACTACAACTGGTCTGGTATTAACTGCAACTAGACCATTCAGGGAATAGAATCACAATGACATAATTCTATTAGAATTGAGTGAACTTTGAGCATGCTATAGCTGTATCCATGTTTTCCAGGCAGCCTTAGGGCTGCATCCAACTTCAGCAGCCACTGCTAATCAAATGCTGCATGCTCAGGTTTGGACAAATTCGGACATGCTCAAAGTTTGCTCAACTCTTTTCTACCCATTCTCCTAGCTTTTACCTGACCTTATCTTCAGGTTTCCTCAAACTGAGGTTGTTGATTTATCATTCTGTGCTTTATTCTATGTAATTGTTGTTTACAATTAGAGATGAGCAAACCTCGAGCATGCTCGAGTCCATCCAAACCCGAACTTTCGGCATTTGATTAGCGGTGGCTGCTGAAGTTGGATAAAGCCCTAAGGCTATGTGGAAAACAGTCATTGGCTGTATCCATGTTTTCCAGACAACCTTAGAGCTTTATCCAACTTCAGCAGCCCCAGCTAATCAAATGCCGAACGTTCGGGTTCGGATGGACTCGAACCCGAACCCAGTTCGCTCATCTCTATTTACAATGGATCACATAAAACTTTTTTTTAATGTATTAACATATTCACCTTGATACAGAACTTACAATTTACAAAAAAATTACATCAGTTTTTAAAGGTGCTCTAATACTGGGGCTTGAATATGTTGGGTTGGCTTGCCCCTTTTCTGGCCTGCTCTGGCCTCCTGGTGGGGTGGGGACGCGGCTGGAGCCGTCACCTAGTGGTGTGTATGGTAACTTTGTAAATAGTTGCAGTGGGGGTGGAGGAGGTATAGCTTTAAGAGTTGGAAGGGTTATGTGGGCGCCCTGCGGGTTTTATCCATACAAGGGGAAATACCACAATTGGTGATGTACAATTGGTTGGATCTGAAACTAAGATAAAGGTCATAACTTCTGGGCGGGAGGGGGGATTAGAAATGTCTTTTGTTTGTTTTTTAGATATTACAATGTAATGTAAGGTGATACTGTTTCTATATGAAAATAATAAATTATTAAAAAAAAAATGTAAAATACTGGGGCAGAAACCTACCTTTATAGTGTCTTTTTATTTCTTTTTTGCTTTGGTCCCAGTTCTTCCAAAACAGTCTGGAGCGGACATTTTACCTCCTGATGGAGGACAAATCCCCTTGTACATTGTCCATCACAGCAGAACAGAACCCAGGTACTCCACAGATAAAGTTTCATTATGCAAAAGTCAAAGACTTTCACAGTGTTGGTTTATATAAATTAAAAATGGAGATAAGAATGAGTAAAAGGAAAATATACTAAAAAGTTAATCTTAAAAAAATATGATTGTTCATTGAGGTAGTATTGTGTTACATCACTGTCTCTGAGCAGTTTTTGCTAAACAGAACTTTCATCCAACTTTTCAACCAATTGCGTGTGTTTCCTCTTCTCCAGGATCTTGCTGAGCTCCTCTGTAAAGGAATTATACAACGGTGAGCTTGCCTCATCATTTTGTCTTAAAAGCATATAACTATTTCCATTCATTTTCCTTAGCATGTTGGGAAGGGTGCTGATCCCATTGGTAAACTCTGAGGGAAGAGGTGGAGGTGGTGGTGGAGGAGGAGGGTTCATTTTGCTTGGAGGGCTAGTTGGTGCCTCACCGGGAATAATCTGAAGACAACCGTCAGAGTAACTGTTCATCTCGTCGGACTTGTCTTTGAAGTTTGATGATACGGTCTGAAGTTCTACGATGTTCATTCTGGAGTTGGTCGTGCTGTATTTACCTTTCCTTTTTTGCTGGCAGGATACATAGAGTAAGACAATACATAGAACAAA
Source organism: Dendropsophus ebraccatus (assembly GCF_027789765.1). NCBI lineage: Eukaryota > Metazoa > Chordata > Amphibia > Anura > Hylidae > Dendropsophus > Dendropsophus ebraccatus. The sequence goes on from NC_091461.1 coordinate 38,912,777, forward strand.
ACAAAGCCCACCAAGGATAGTTATTATAGAAATGTACACAAACTCCAACTGGGAAGAGCCTTGCGGTGCTGGTGTTGGCAACTGTACAATAGGAGTAGGTTCAGAGTATATTGTGCCTTTTGGTAACTCCAACAAAACACTAACGTTGTATGAAGTCACTATGGCCTGCAAGCCGCTTTCTTCGGAGTAACAACTGTATTCACCACTGTGTTCTAGAAGAGCATCGGTGATGAGAAGTCCATCAATACCCACTCTAAGATGAGCATCATCACTCTCCAATGGGTTTGAACCATTTACAAACCACTTTGGCTTAGCCAGATTAGAACGTAGGTCACACTGCAGGAGAACATCATCGCCTTTCAAAACCGTCCGCATTTTCTTCCAAGGTGCAGCTGCAAAATAAAAAGATGTGTATAATTACAGCCAAGACCACAGTTTAGAAGATAAAATGTCAGGATCTATTATTAGGCTTGGGATGGAAAAGAATCAATAGAAGGTCTAGTGAGCCTATATATATTTACTGCTCAATGAAGCACAAAGAATGTGTTTAGATTCTCCCTTCTGCTCTTAACCTCGGTTCTCCGCAGCCCAATATTGATTTGTCAGATCTGATTTCGAAAATCCTAGATGATAAATTATGGGCACCAAGTTTGTGCCATGAATACCAATACGGATCCCTCACACTGAAAGCATAAAACGAGGATAGCCTCCTTCTTCAGTATCTGAAACCTCGATATAGGTGGGATCTCTAATACAAGATTCCAGTGTCATAATAATGAATGGCTTCTGGAGTTTTACTGTCTTACTTATCATAGACAACTACATATTTATTTAACATTAGCTTAATGCCTTGCCAAAAATATCCTTGGCACAGGTCTCTCCCACAAAATGCTTTGGGTTTGTTTTAGTATTGGAGTGGGAATGTAATAAACTTAAAGGGGAAAGGCAGCCAAAACTATTTTATGATATGTCATAGAGCACATTGGTCTAGGATCTCAGACCACCAATGATTTCATGATGAGAGGGCTCTACACCTTTTTGGCACTCCATTAAATGTGCTGGGAATGTTTGGTTTTTTTTTTTTTTGTTTTGTTTTTAGGTACAAATCAGTCAGCAGTGTTCCCAAAGCACAGACATCACCATTGGAAATCCATAACTGGATTTCTCCTTTAAGCATATTCTACTTCAAACAGATTCATAAATCCACCATCCACTTAAGACCCTGGGTTACCAGCCTCCATTTTGCACCAACATTTGAACAGGATAAAAATCTTCATTTTCTGTAAATCCTTATTTTTAGAAATTCTCTTTAAATAAGGAAGAATTATTTCAGTATTATTTTTTTTTATTAAAATAATTCCTCAAGCAGCAGGGGGTAAAATTACTTATTACAACGTCACTTTGATGGATAATATTACCATTACAACGTCACTTTGATGGAAAATATTACCGTAAAATGTATCAGTGACAACTGTAGTATAAAAGAACATTACCAATATTAATATACTACAGAAAAGAACTGTATAAACAATCATTAAATTATGTTCTTCTGTGAGGTATAGCTATAGGGGGCCGCAGTGGTCGCAATGGTAACCGGGCCCCAAAGCACCACATCTGTGTGACATGACTCATACAAAACCCTACTGCTACTCTCTACAGAGCTGGCTGGACCCTGGAGGCTCATGATTGTCCAGCCACACCGTTTCTTTTTCACTCTCCAAGAATAGCATAAAATAATATAAGAATTTATACTCTCCTAACTAATCCTCTACTGTTTCCATTCCAGTGCTACACAAGTTCCACCAGTCTCTGAATATCTTAGTTCCTCTTGACACAAACATGTCACTGCTGCAATCAATCACTGGATGTAGATGGGCACCACCAGCATTTAAAGGAGAAGCCTGTCAAAATTAAAAAATCCGGTGCAGGGGACATAATAAAGAAAGAATACTTACCCATCCCCATGCCCTCTGCATAGCTGCATTACTGCTCCCGAACCTCCGCTGGTCTACTGCAGCATCATGACTCAGCTGATGGATTTCCAATTCAGCCAGTTGTGACATACCGGGAAGCTGGGAAAAAATTTATTCCAGCAGCAGTCAGAGCCAGTGATGTGGCGCTGTGGGGGCATGGGGAGGGGTAAGTATACTTTCTTTCTCCCCATCCCCAGCCTGCACCGGATTTTTTTTTTTTTTTTTTTTGAGAGGGACAAGGAAAAACAGAGACTGGCAGGACCAGGAAGAATTTGAACAGGAGTGGTGGGGAATTGGTAAGGCAAGTATGATTTTGTCCTACCTCAACAGTTCTGGTGTATCTAGAAAAGGGGTCAGTGACAGAATGATGTGCCATATATATTAAAAGGGGGGATCTTCTATATTGATGGATATACAGCCAACCATGAGGTGATCTAACAAAGACTAGAGTGTCTAAGGTGTTGTTAACTTCTATTTATTCAATAGGCTGAATATAGTCTACTAGTGACTATGTATGGTCCATTTCTAGACGTATACTGTTATATTGCAGGACACGTATGTCTGCCTGTGCTTCGGAGTCCCAAAATATAACAGTATGTGCTTAGAATGGACTGGTAGACTGTGTTCAATCCATTGACCTCAATGGACCCAGTGTGAGTATACATCAGCATATCATTCTACCCAATTACAACAGTTTCCATGAACATAGGGTACTTTTTACAGTACATCTGAACATAGCCTTAGATGCTTAGTAACATGCAGTAAGTGTTTCATGCAATTTGTATACACACTTTGATACTACTTAAAATCTTTGGTGAGATTTATGTAACTTTTTCCCATTTCGGAATATTGCATCCATTAGGATATTTGCTCCCCTGTGCACACTAACACCTTCCACTTCTGTGTTCAGCTCTCTTATATAACTGTGCTGGGACTGTACTGCTGCTATGTTCAGCACTGTACGTTTGGGAAGTTGGTGAGGAAACTTGGGTAACATTACAACTTCCTGAGGCGTAAAATCTTAGCTAACTGATCCCGCGTGAGTGCTTTTTGTAGAAGCATCTGTTGCTTTTTCATACACTTCATATCCTTTTGGATGGGTCTCTTCAGCTAAACCGCGAATGCAAAAACATAACAATGCTAAAAATAACATCATAGATTTACTGCTTATTTTATACAAGCAACGTGTACATAGACTCTTAACTCCTCCAGCCCTGCGTTGACGGTCTCCCAGGCTTAGCAGCGAGCTCATTAAGTCTGGTTTTGTTGCTAGCATGCAATAGCGATGTTGTAAAATAAACAGAGCATTTACCCTCATCTGTGTCGTTTATACATCCTCTGTTACCACTCTGCATATCCTGCGTCATCTGTGCCCTGCAAGCAGCCAAGAACAACAAATTCATACAGTGCAGTGTGATGACAATCTCAGGCCTCAAGTCAACTGGAGCTACAAGACGGAATAAAAAGAAGCAGGAAAGGAGCCAGAGAGGAGAGAATTCTTGAAGACATCAAGAAAAAGAGTGGTCACTCCGCCATATTATTTTATAACAAACTTTTAATTTGTTCTTTTACGTTTTTTTGTTTTTTTTAAAGTTCATTTATACTCGATGCTTTTCAGCCCTAAAGGCCCCCATACATTTTATACTAAAGTCGGTCAAATCCACCACTGGTATATAGAGTCTCCATTAACAGATGATGTCAGTGGACACAAGGGTCGGGCATGATGTAGTTTCACTGACTGATCCTTTTGTTCTTGGAGGGATAAGCCAAAGCCATTCTTTCTACAAGCCTCACAGTATACATTATACTTGTCACTCCTCCCTCTTCCTCTGCACTGCAGAGAGTATATAAAGAGGTTTTCCACTTAAAACTTACTTGTCCCCGATCCACAAGATAGGGAACAAGTAATAGATCTGACCTCCGTACCCTCCTAGTCATTTCCAGATCAGCCCCCAGCTCCTTTATTTTGAATACAGCCACGGGTACAGCATGTGACCCAAGTCTTTATTCATTCTCTATGGAGTCGCCAGAAAGAGACAAGTGTTGTACTCATCTCCCTACAGCGGCTCCGCATGCCCACAGCTCTATTTAAAACTAAGGAGCAGGGGGGTTCGGAGGTTTGACTCCCCCCGATCTCTTAATTGTCCCCTAAGTTAGTTTTAAGTGTAACACCTCTAAAGGTAAAAGATACAAATAATTTCGGCTATTTCCCTGTTTAGGTAAGACTTATTAGCTATTTCACATCTCTCTCTCAGCAGGGAGGAAGTAATAGGTTGCAGTAATTCAAGTTTCCTCCTACTGTGCCCCATATTGTAGGCAATGAAGTATGCAACCTGCAAGTGAATGAAGCTAAAAGAAACAACATGGATCACACATTTTTTAAAATTTCTGCAGGATATATCCAATGATTTTATGTATATGGCTCACTGGAGGTATACTTTATAAAGTTTCATGAAATTGATAGTCCACCGACACAAAGGAGACAAATGTTTATTGTGTTATGCCAGGGGGCAGGCTGTAGGCAAAGTCTGTCCCAGACAACCTTTTTAAACTCCCATAAAGCCTTTTTTTAATTTTTTTAAATGGTTTATGTTTCAGTCCCTCGCCATCTTGTTATTATACTATGCTTCAGCGAGAGGAACCAGAGTAAAGTTAGACTTGCAATAAAGAAGAAAAGCCCTTACCGGCCATGTGATGTAAGAGGTTGTCGACACGTGTTGCCATCCCAACCACAATATGGATTCCTGGCCAGGATGCAGTCATAGCATGAACTGTATTGATTACAGCCAGACAGAGGTATCTGGAGGACTCCGCTCTGGGAGCCAATATACAAGCTATTCTGAAAGAGCAAATGAGAGGATGTATATAATGCATTGTATGGATCAATGTGTGTATATATATATATATATATATATATATATATATATGTTATAAGATAATTTGTCCACTTATCCTGAGTGAGATAATTGAAGAGATATACACAATAGGTCCGACAAAGGATTGCTGCTCTGGCTGCCAGACAACTTTGAGACGAGTTAAAAAGAGTTTACTCTACAATTCATATAAACTGATGCAGAGGTAGAGTACATACTGTCTTCTTCCCAAAAGCAGCTTGTTATAGTAAATTACATAAGCAGAAAACAAGCCCAAAGCGATCCTTACAAATCACTGCTTGATCTCAACCCAAACCAATTACATGGCCCGTCTGAATCTGTAAACCAGTTATAGGAACACATAAACAACACAGTATTAAAAGAAAACTCCAGACAAAACCAATATATTGAGTAATACCTAGTGCTGGGCCAAAAGGGGTAACTAGCTTCTCTCTCAGTGCTTTGAATTTCTGTCATTTAAAGGGGGTGTCCAGGAAGCAGACATCAAGGGCCTATTGGCCACTGCCTGTAGGTGTGGTTTCACCTGCACTCAATGACTGCAACATGGCACCCACCCCCTCTTGTCTTGGAAATATACAGAAATTTGCAACAACAACCAGGAACATTCCCTGTGAGGCACAGCTATTTGACACGTTCAATGTGTTGTCCATGGTGCTGAAAACAAAGCAAATTTCTGCGTTAATTTTTGACTGGCACATGAACACCTTCTCCCATTGGAAAAACTTGTACTTGATCCAATATGTCAGCTTCCAAGATGGCGGCCATGTTCAGGACATAGCCTGAAAGATAGGTCCCTCACCCATTGCTAGGGTATTCAGATATGTCATTTTCCCTTTTGTTTCTGAAATAAAGATGTGTCCTGAGACTTTTGACTCACCCTGTATATTGTTTGGCCTTCTATAAAAACCAAATAAGTTAGGAAATCAGTCGAAGGATATTTTGTATAGAAAAAACACTAATGTGTAAGACGTGTGTGAACTAGCACCAATATAACAAAGGCTTGTCGTAAACGAGAGATAAGCTGCTAGAAATACTAATATTTGGTAATACTTTCTCTTGCTTTTGCTTCCCATATATCAAATGAGGGAGCCCAAGCATTTTTATTTTATTCCCTGGAAACTCTAAATATTTGTCTGAGCGCAGCCAAGTGATAAGTAATGACGTCTCCAGACTGCCAGAGCTTGGGATCTGCAAATGAGCAGTAGATGCAAGGAACCATCAATATCTGCAGCCGAGGAGCCAAGTTCTTGGTAGAAAGACAATCCTCATTTCATGTCTTTTTCAGCAGTTATACATTTCTTGTATCCTAAGATCCTAAGATGCTTCTTAATGTCCATTATGAGAAAAATACAGGGTTCACCTGAGTTAAATAATTTCTGTGGCTTTCAGCCACCACTAAGAGGGATGGGAAGATTTATGGAGCATCTACTGAACTCAATGCCACTGCAGTTTTTGATGCATTTTTTACGCCAAAGCTTAAAGTAAATTGTAAAGGAATAAAAAGGCAAGACATCTCCTTTTTGCTGCATTCACATCTGTCTTTGGCTCTGCAGCCCAGGGAGTAAATACTCCAACCCTTCTCCCTGTATCTATACAGTCTCTCCTTCTGTTTTTATTAACCATGGGGTTGCCGTAGTGGGATCAACAGACATTTATAGGTCATGGTCATATTTAGAAAAGTTATTTAGCTATATTTACATTAAACTAATGAGAACACATGAAAAATTAAAGTGTTCCTGTCCCTTTCAAAATACTTTTCACTTGTCAAAAGTTTTGACATTTTGATCAGCCATGATCCAGTAGTTGAAATCCAGGCCAATCCCTAGAGCATCAGCGAGAAATGCATGGCTATGTTCTCTGTGCACTTAAAATAAGTCTTTTTTGTAACAATTGGCCAGGATCTAAAACACCCAGACCCCAGTATCTCTACATACAGTATGAGAGTGCCCATTTAACATTATTTAGGCTGGTCATACGCATTAGTTATTTTGGCCAAACTCACTAATTTCTGGCCAGAACATCCAATGTGTGTGGGTGGCCAAAACTTCCCCAGTGGCGAATGTTAGGAAAAAGGAGCTTCAGGCTGCTGGATTTCAATATATTTCTTCTGTGTGCATGCTTGTGGGTGTAAGAGTTTTTTGCATACTTCCCAGAATTATCAGTGGTCAGGAAAGGCCTTTAAATCTCCCCTCAAGGAGAACTAATATCTGTTTGGTCCAGGACAATGGGCCTTCTCAATAGCCAGTTAGCACCCTGCTCTGCACTGACGAGGGGCAATAACCCTGAAACAGCCGTCTACAGATGGGTATTCTTTCTTTTTGGAGAGATTTTTTGGTTAGGCATATATCCTCATGTTCTGTGACTCCTAGTTGGAGTGAAATGCTTACAAAAGGAGAAGTCACTACCTCAAGGCGGTATGAGATATTTACTTTACATATCCATTCTTCCCATGCAACAAGTGTTAAACCAACATCTGCCTAAAGTGAATGGCTGGTTATCCTAGCTAGATATCACTATTTATAATGGATATTGAATGAGAAATTTATTACTGGTTCTCGGGAAAAAAAAATCTGTTGAAGAATGAAAGTAAATCAGAGACTGTTGCGGAAGGACAGATGCTGTAAACCATGACTTGTAAAATTCACAATCATATCTCCTCTAGTGCTGAATTTGTTGCCTGTACATTGGACTACTGCAGCTTTTACACAAGACCTTGAGAGAGAAGGTAGAAGGACACAGGATTATTTCCCTTTTACAACCCCTTTGCTTCATTCAGCGATTACAGTTGGTGTTGTTTGCATTTTTCTTAAAGGGCTTATCAGAAGGAGCCTATGCACACTGTATACTGTATATGTTTATTGACCCCACTGATTTTTCCAAGAAGCTAATGTGTAAGTAAGCTTCTGACTGTCCTCAGTTGACAGATGTCGAGGAAACCAAAGATTATGTAAGATGGATTTTGGCCTATGGAAAATGCTACAAGAAGTGTCTGGCTATGGCTTGTATGCTACTACTGAATAAATCTGCTATGGTGGGCAATGTGTATCAGGTTAAAGGAAACCGGGAAGCCGGGATGCCGTGGCGGAGCCCGCCCGACAACCGACATAGGTAACCATCCCACGGAGTCCAGCTGCTGGATCCGGTCCCTGGGCGGAGAAATCACGGCCTGAAGCGGAGCGCGCGCCTTATGCAAAGAAGGACAGATGAGTCCGACATCCATAGAAAATGACTGCTCCAATCATTTTCTATGGACATCGGACTCATCTCTCCTGCTTTGCATAAGGCGCGTGCTCCGCTTCGGGGCGTGTTTTCTCCTCCCAGGGACCGGATCCAGCAGCGGGACTCCGTGGGATGGTTACCTATGCTGGGCTCCGCCACGGCATCCTGGCTTACAGGTTCCCTTTAAGGGGCAACAAAAATGAGACATCTAACTAGTGTGTGACCCGCAGTACAGTAAAAAAGCACCACTCCTGTTCTTGGGCTCTGCTTGGTATTGCAGCTCAGCCTTATTATAGTTAATATGGCTAATCTGCACTTCTAGTAACAACCCCAGACAAAGGAGTAAAGCAAGGCATACCATAAGATAAAAATTGGCAGAAATCTGCAATTCTGACCATTCCAACCAGCCATCAATTTTATACACAGATGATTTAAAAAGTCATCAGTCGTGTTGGAATTCTTTGGCTGCAAATAAGACCATTTGTGTTTATGTTGCACAATTTTTAAGGGGGTGTTCCAGTGTTTGAAAACAAGATATATGTTTCAAGGGCCAGGAAAAATTATGAAAAGAAAAAGCTATAATCTTCACCCTCCCTTCTTCTGCAGCTTCAATTCACCTTCCTCCTTTTTCCCGATTTCCTTCCTGCTTTTCAGACGAAAGCTTAGAGCACAACCTGCCTGCTCAACCAATCACAGGCTGCAGTGATGTCCTGTCTCAGTGATTGGCTGAGTGAGCAGGTCCTGCACTGAGCTCTTGCCTTGAAAGCAGGAATATAACAGGAGATCAGAGGACTGGAAGGAGAGAAATGGGAACTGCTGGTGTTTAGCAGGAGACCAGGAAGAGGTGACTTTAGCTTTTTCTTCTACTTTCCCCTGGTTCCAGCAAAACATGAATTGTCCTTAAAAAGCCTAAATGCCCCTTTCTTAAGCTTTCTCATGTGCTTGCCATTTTAGTCTGGCAGATTACTGGTGTGATCATTTATATGAACAATTTTGTTGTACGACTGATCAGTTGCATTATGGTCAATCAGTAATAATCTTATGTCTATGGCTGGCTTTACCAAAGGAAAAAAAAAAAAGGAAGCAAATACATGCTATTTCTATTTTCGTGGTAATAATTATGGAAAATTAACGTTAAGAGAGAATTCCAAACACTTTAGCATCAAAATGAACACTTGATATTACAAATTAAAACACAGATCCATTTTAATGTAACATTCAAGAGCCACCATCCGGGCCGAACCTTACAGACAGACATACATTACAGTATCACATTGAATTATAATGGCAGCTTCTACAGAAAACTAGAATATCCTACCTGTTTTTTGGATATGACCATATTTTCAACAGCTTGCAAGGTTTTAAAAACCTGTATTTCTTCAATTATGTGAACTTTGTTGTTGATAACTACGGCCTTGTGAATCCAGCCATTGTCTGCAGGAAAAAAAAAAAGAGGAGGAAGATTAGACGTCTGATTGCGATGGTATTTCTGCCCTCATCAGTACACGATATGGAAACCATGGCAATACCGAGTAAATAATGAAGAGGAGTACTAACATGCCAGAAATATCTCTATTCAGGTTAGAATAAATAGTTCTGTAATTTTAAGATGGATCCGTGCCAGGATGCAGCCACAGCTAGCTAGCGGGAATCGCTTGCACGGTTTTTAGCTTTATACATAAGATAGCTGTTGGCAAATTGATTGTTCATCAAACGGCTATCTTTTCTGACCTGCCATGAACACGAATGCTTAACCATGTACGTGACATCAATGGGAAGAGGGAAGACCACTGCTACCAGACTCTTCTAGCATTGACTTATCTCCCTGGATTGGTCATTGAAATCCATTATCTCCAATCCTTCTCTCCCCCAACATCCACGGTCAGAGGAGACTTGGGAGGCTTAATAGAATGAAAAATAAGACCATTGTTTTGGGGGGGCTGTTAAGATATGAAAATTCTTGTAGGCAATGATGTGGTTCATTGATGGCATATGAAAAACTCATAGTAAATGTGATCACCACAGAACTAAATGTAGCAATATCATATCCTTAGAGGGAAGCTGTCATCTGTTTCATGCTACACAAACCATTGGCAGCATGAAACACAATCAAGCAGAGAGAAATGGGAACAGTACGATTTACTCTAAAATGCTTGGACCTTTCAGAGAAAGTTTAAAACAAAGTCTTCGGGACCTACAGTAGGTAACTGGTCTTTGAGGCGGCTCACCACCTGCTGGCCTTGAGTGATGCATCTGTACCTAGCAATGCTTAGGAACAGACATCAAGGCCAGCAGGGTGGGAAGCAGCTGCCAGGACCACCTCCCGTGATTACTTATCTGGGTTCAAGCAGATTTTTTTAAACTATGGCTTCTCTGCAACGCCTGAGCATTTTACAGTGAATTATAGTATCCTGGAGCCCCAATGCTTGTATCTGTTTTATACTATTCATAGTATGACAGGTTTACGTTAAGGACATCTGCCTCTCAAAAGACAACTTCTGATTAAAGCACTCTCTTCTGGAAGTTTCATCACCTATACATTTTCCCTTAAAATGAATGGCCGATCATGCAGTAGATAGGCCTGGATCTGCCAAGGCAGGAGCTGCTCTTACATTGTGGCTCCATACTCTAGCGATGGCCTAGTAGCATATACAGACAGGGGTCATCTTTAAAGAAAAATTTATATATACATTGATATATAGATATATATATATTTATATCAATCATTCTAATACTTTTCTTCTTTTAACTATTTGGGGTCAGTGGCAGAGAAAACCTATTACCGAATCATATTTTTAGAGTGTGGGAGGAAACTAACTAGTAAAAAACCATGTGGATACAACAAACAGACGTCACCCTGATAAGGCGAACAAGGTGTAAACAGAGCCTTAGGTGATTCCAAAATCAGCAAAATCCACTGCGTAGGATGAGGAAATAGGTTCACGTATTGGGAAACCTACATTGATGTAAGACAATAGCATGGATAACAATTACCTATGTTACACTAGGCATAATATAAATTTTTACTTATACAATTAAATATTCTGATTAAAAAAGATAGCTTGTAAGCTACAGAGGACTGAAGGGGCAGTCTGTATTATGCTGTGAAGAAAGGGTTGGGAGTAGGGATGGTCCCAACCTGCCGAGGTTCGGGTTTGTATGAACCCGAACGCTCGGCATCAGATTCCCGCTGTCTGCCTGCTCCGTGCAGCGGGTTGATACAGCGGGAGGAACGCCTGGAAAACTGGGATACAGCCTATGGTTATGGCTGTATCGCAGTTTTCCAGGCAGTCCTCCCGCTGTATCCACCCTCTCCACGGAGCGGGCAGACAGCGGGAATCATTTCCGAGAGTTCGGGTTCGTACGAACCTGAACCGAAGCAGGTTTGGTCCATCCCTAGTTGGGAGGTTTGGGCATACAGACCTGTTCCTAGAAACAGCACATCATACTGTCGTTTGTCCAGGGCGGTGACTCGGTCTACAGCGATTTGGGTATATACAATGTTCTTCTTAGAGAGAAGCTGTTGGTCTCCCATGGGCTTGACCACCTCAGATACCAGAGGATGGAGCTTCACAAAGTCAAGGACATTATTGGGGAGATCCTGTGAGGTGTTGTAGCCACCGCTCCGAAATTCATTTGTAATGCACTGTTAGGGAAAAGAATCCAGTTAGGTAAAATACTATAGTGATCTTATGATGATTTATCGGAAAATGTGATGTTTTTTCTTTTAAGGCTTTCAAAGTCATCCTTATATGGCTGCCTCAATGTTTACTTGGATAACAGCAACCAAATACAGAACAAAGGCTAAAAATAACCATTTTACAAGTGTCTGCTGAATACGCATGGCTTCCCATTAGCTTTTATACTTTCTATATCCACATTATGTAAAAAAAAAATATTTTTCAATTATTTACAAATCTAAAAAGGTACTTCAAACGGAATTCTGCTGCTTTGAATTCAGTCAATTATCTATCCTATATTACTATAGAATTCTCATGGATGTCCATGATGCTGAGGGTTGGGATGTTTGGTGCGGCCCACAGACTGGAGATTTGTTCTAGACACCTGTGCTTGGTGGCAATATGGAGAAAAAATTGGGGTCACCTGTGTTAGTCTATGGAAACTGTGGACTTGTTCTGACCCTACAAAACATGTATGTATGTTTTTAACTAAGAGGATGAGAAGGTGATCAGCTGTGATTTTTGCCAGCCTATTTCCAAGAGGCTCAGTGGTGTTGCAGCACTGGAAATGCCCACCCTTTGGCAGACCCATGCACAGCTCAAACAGCTATCTAGTATGGAGCCCACCAAACTTACCCTGTGATTATGACTTTAGTGGTTGTAGGGGTAAGCTATTAGACTAAAGGTCCCTATTCACTATATATACTTTTGTCTGTCTTACCCACAGTTTGCGGCGGGTTTGGCTGTCAGTATATGGGTGTGTGGGCCTCTCCCAATCAACCACCGACAGATAATGGTCAGTGGAGATAAGTGATGGGCATGATGGAAAATCAGTGCCCAACCCCTTTATTCTGGAAGAAATAGGCTGTAGACAAAGTTCTCTTCCTGCAGCTTAACCCTCCCCTCCCCATAGAAAACACAGAAACACTACAGCTGTGCCAAATGTCCCTGGGCATGGAGAGGACGGGGATTAGTCCAGGAGATAACCGATGGCTGGATGAAGTATAAAATACCTATATAGATGCAGTTACATAATGAATGCCACAATCAGTATTAAAGAACATCAAACTCACACAAACCATATAAAAAACATCTTACAAAACAAAAATGTGAATAGCTGATATCATGTCTTTTCCATAAATAAATTCTTCTGGAGATTCTCAAACTGGATATATGGTTTATAGTGATCAGGAAGCAGACATTTTCCTGGACATCCTGTCTGTAATCCCACTATAGAATACTACAGGCAGCATGTTCCCAGACTGAAAGGGCCAATTATACCTAACACCTGTGCTGAAATGTACAGAAAACATAGAGCAGATTGACTTTTGTGTAATAAAGTGGAGTCCATCATTACCGAGACTATCCATTCTGGAATACATTTTTATTGTTTGCTATCTAAATTTAACAAATTGTGCATATGTCAATATTATAAGGAAACATAAGAAACTTTATAATATATCTTATCAGAGAAGAATGCCTTATGTCTATGAAGAAATACGGGGGGGGGGGAGGAGGGAGAGTTGCTGGACAGCAACACAGAGGCTTCAGCACCTTGTATTGAGTATTATATCTCACCCCAGTGCTGGATTCATAGCTTACACTGGTCAGTACTGTTCTATAATGTCATCAGTGCTGTATGTGTTTCTGAGGGTGTGCAATAGAGTTATAGGGAAGCAGAATATCCTTGTCTGTGTGTGTGCACATTGTATGGTAGACATCATAGCAGCTAGTTTACATATGCCATATTATATAAGTTATATAATGACCAGATATAATGCTATTCCTCTCACAAGACAGCTTACCCTGAAAAATGATGGTCTGGTACTATGGTCTGATCTTACTTTTTCTGATCCAGATGGCCTGCATAAACATACAGCCTAAACAGAAAGGCTACCTACAGCCATTACTACAGTAGGCATAGGAGATACACATATAAAACACTGACCTCAGCAATAAAACAGTGTGCAGAAAGATCCTATGCTCCCACTAATGGCAGCTGCAGAATACCCGGGAATAACTATTATTATTCATATATAAATATGTCTATGGAGGAGATATGGAGCTATATATAAGATAAGCAAAGATCCAACAGCTCTAAATATATATTCTTAAATTTATCAGCATAAAATGTCTAACCAAAAGGCATAGTAAAAGGTGGACATTGACATCAAGGCCTGTATCTCCATGGTGTATTACTAACCTAGTCTTTAAAGGGATTCTCTGGAGAAAAAAATCTTTTTAAAATTAACTAGTGTCAGAAAGGTATATGGATCTGTAAATTACTTCTATTTAAAATTCTCAGGCCTTCCAGTACTTGTCAGCTGATGTACGCCCTGCAGGAAGTAGTGTATTCTTTAATGTCTCTACACAGTGCTTCCGGTTGCCATCTCTGTTTAAGTCAGGGACTGTCCAGAGCAGGAGAGGTTTTCCATGGGGATTTGCTACTGTTTTGGACAGTTCATGACATGGACAGGAAGATACAACACTTCCTGTAGGCCATACAGCAGCTGATAAGTATTGGAAGACGTAATGTTGTTAAATAAATTCTATTTAAAAACCTGTGTAACTTTTTGTCACCAGTTTTAGGGACCCAAAACGTGTTACCCCCTAAGCTAAACAAAAGCACGGTATGGGAATGATATCTGTAACAAGTCAGTGAAGTTAAAGCTTTCCTATAGAGAGAATGGTCTGACAGAACAAAGCAAGCAACAGCAGTAGGAGGACACTCCATAATCCCAACCTTGGGCACCAAGAGGGCTACCACTGAACAAAAATAACTGGCAACTGGGACATTCATTTATAAATTGACTGTCTTAATGTCATAGCGCTTGTATACATAAATAAAAATAAAAAAACGTTTTTTCAAATTGTCATTTTTTAATTGTGTTGGGATCTGGATAAAACTCTCTGTTCCCAGGAAAGAAGTCCCAAAAATCTACTATAAGGGTAAATTCACACGGGCGTCTCGCATAAAAACACCGCAGCTAATCCACAATACATTTATTATTCTTATTATTATTAATACGTGTATTGCGGATTAGCTGCGTTTTTTTTCATGCGAGACGCCCGTGTGAATTTACCCTAAATGTAGTTACTTACTGAGCCAGGCCTTGGTTTAGGAACTTCTCCAATATATTTGGTCCATTTCCGCGAGGAATCTTGATATTCCATATATGGGCCTTCAAATACTTTCTGAATATCGGGTAGGCTGTATCGACAGACTGCTGAGATCTTCATGTTTCCCCTAGGTATAAGAATGGACATATCCTATAATTAACATGATCGAAAGCTAAGTATGTAAAAAGACTAACTCTCAAGAAAGTGTTTTTATTAAAAAAAAAAAAAAAAAACTTAAGAAGAAGAGGACACAGAGGTTAGTTGGGGGAAAAATCAGAAGTAACGTGAGAAAATATTACTTTACTGAAATGGTAGTAGATGCTTGGAACAAACTTCCAGCAGATGTGGTTGGTAAATCTACAATTAACAGAATGTAAACCTGCCTGGGATAAACATATATCTATCCTAAGATAATAAGAAGGAAATAGTAAGGCCAGACTAGATGGACCCAGTGGTCTTTTTCTGCCAACAATCTCCTGGGTTTTTATGTAACTAAATACTACTAGTGGGCACCACAAAGCTCTGAAACCACCGAATAATCCTTTGCAACATAAGGAAGCCAACAGACCATGAAGAATTTGGAGATGCAAACAGAGCAGAAAGCAATTAGCATGGGTTAAATTTATACAAGATAAGGACATAGATATACTAAATAGTTACAACCCATAATGCATCGGTAAGCACCATCAACAGTGAACAAATATTCTCTATTTAGATGAATACGGTTTCTAGAACCTGACAAATGAAATAATGTACATGAATTTGTTCTGATTAACAGAGAATGAAGCCAACAAGCCAATTATTTGGAGTGATTCTTGTGTGCTCCAAGCTCCAATTCTCATTTTGTACAATTTATGCAACGTACGAGCAAGCGAGTGCCTACACCGGGAGAGGGGTGACAGAGAGAATTACAAAGGAAGGCTTGAAATTCTGCATTATTTTGTGACTTTACATGGACCAATGGCTCCTAGACAGACTAGAAAATTATTCTTATTGTTTTGGACAGCTAGACATTATTAACCCCCGCTTTATCAGAAACCTGACAGTCAGCTTTAATCTGCTGTAAGAACTGCACAATCGGTGCACCACGCTTACTGGGTACTAATGTATATGGTGAGAGTCTTCTGTGTTGGAAGGATTAGTGCTCACCAGACCTTATCATCATGAAAATGTCATACAGGTGCAGTTAAGGTGGTATTACATGGGAGGATTTTTTGGCCAAAGGTTTGGCTGTCCAGGCTCTACCCCTGTGATTCTGACTTTAGTGGTTATAGGGGTTTAGACATTAGCCTAAAGGTCCCTATACACTACTTCTGTTGGCCTTACCCACCACTCACAGCAGGTTTGGCTGTGAGTATAAGGCAGGGGTAGGGAACCTTCATTCTCCAGCTGTTGCAAAACTACAACTTCCATCATGCCTAGACAGTCAAAGCTAAAACTGTGCCTGTCCATGATGGGAGTTGTAGTTTTGCAACAGCAGGAGAGCCAAGGTTCATGACCCCTGGTATAGGGTGTGTGGGGCTCTCCCGACCAACCACCAGCAGATAGTGTCGGTGGAGATAGGTGATGGGCATGATGGAAAATCATTCAGCTAAATCAATAATCAATAACAAGAGTAGAAATAATCTTGGTAATCCCCCAATTCTGTTCTAAATCTGATCTACAAATAGATAGAAGGTAGATATCTTACACAATTGTATGCAGGCAATGACTAATGGGGCTGAATCTTTCCATATATGACTAAGGGGTATTAATTCAATGATCATTGATTATCCATCTTCCATAGGGCTGGCAATGGCTCTCTGCTATCTGTACACCTAGCCTCAGTGATTTGCCAAATGCGATCCCTATCATGGTCATCTGAATGAGGACCAAGTGTACAGAGCCTTGTAAAAGGCCAGAGAAGTACTGTTACAGAAATAGCAAGAACTGACATTTCCTGTTCTATTCACATTCAGGGACCCGCTATCCTCCACAAAGATATATGCACAGGTCACAGGACATGCCAAGAAAACTCTTCCACAAAAGTGAATATGGCAGGCCCCAGTCTCCAGTAGCTGGGTCCATAGGACTTGCTGATGAAGGGTTATTCCCATATCAACTAGTATAGTTAAACTATATTATCAAGTTAAATATTTTTACAAATACATTCACTTGGCAATTTTACCACCTTCTCCTGATATACTGCCCTTTCCCTCCAATTGTTAACAGCTTGTTGTCTAGGCACCGACCACTGCTCAGCTTTAAAAGCAGTGGTCTAGCAAAAGTATGTACAGTGTATTTACATCTACATTATAGCTATATGTACATCAACCAGATCACTGCTTTTAGAGCAGAGTGGTGATCATTAACAGACAATGAGCTGTCAACGAATGGGATGGAAAGAGCAGCATATCAGGAGGGGCATGCTTGATAGATGAATGTATTTGCAAAAATATTTACCTAAACATGCCCTACAATTATAACTATGTTAAATCCCTTTAAGTCTATGCAATACATTCACTTTAAGCACCACCAGAAGGGGGCCCCATCAGTGCACAAAAACTGATCTTAGACAGTCATGTAGTTACCATATGGTATTATGTTGCAGGATGGGGATATACCAGAATGTCCACACACTTCAGCTGAGATACAAACATTTATTAATGTAGTGTCCTCAGAAGAAATACGTTTTTTTACAGCTTTGTGAATGGTTTAATTTCAGAAGCGTGGCAGATGGATGATGCAAATCAAGACGCAGAAACACATTTCGATCAAGCTGGGTGTGGGTGGTAAGGAATCTATTGTCCTCAATATTTACTTATGTTTCATACGATATTAGCAAACAAACCCCATTCTGGTTGGTTGTCAGTCTCTATAATTTTGGCTATATTTCACAGTTTTCTTTTAGCGTGATTTTGGGCATCTGTTAGATGAAAAGGTTTCTACTCAATCATCAGGCCCCCTCTCTCCTCCCTGTCTCCACATGGAGGGTTGTCTTGTACAAAGTCAGTGCCAAGCGGCTTCTGTTGAGTCACAATTCCAACCATACCAGGTGCTCCGCTGGCATTAATCCAGGTGATGAGACCATTAGGATAAAAATAACACTTGTCGTTTTGTAATGATCGCTAATGATTCCGCTCCAGTCATCCCTAATGAGAACTCCTATGGTTTCAATAATCTAAAAATCTACTGTTCTTTATGGCCACAATCTTGTCCAACAAATTCTATTCCATGACAAATTCTATGCATGACACAATGTTCTTTAATCTATTTTAAGTCTCAAACTTGTCTCTCCTTCTTATGACAACAATGGCCATGTATATTAGACAGCTGTGGGAATCGCTCATCCAATATACTCCAAATCTTTCCCCTGGATTCTGCAATTAGAATTTCAGGCTGCCCCGATAACCAATGTTTTATTTTCAAGCCTCGACAACAAATCCATGGTAATGCTGGATCTTAACCAGTGACAAAACTCTACAGTGACATAGACTGTTACTGCCCTGCACCAAGGTTAGACGCAGCATTAACGGAGAAGAAACACCCTTCAGCTGTGGCTTACATCCTTCCAAACTGTCTGGCCTCTTACTGCCCACTTGGCTCACACTTTCGTTGGTCTTGAGTTGCTACGTAGCACTGCCCTGCCTGTAATAGCTGCCCAGACTGCAACCCGTCACCTAAATAATCAGTTATCAGCAAATTAAAAAGGTCATCCAGGGATGAAAAATTTATGAAGGACCCTGGGTGTTGCAAAAATTGAAAAGCATACTCGCTAGAGATGAGCAAATTTACAGTAGGAATGAAGGACTGGATCCAACTTTTCACAGCACCTGGGGAGGAGCAGCATGGACTGGAGAAGACTTCAAAGCTCACATCCTGCTGAGCAAAATGCAGATAGGAATGAAGTGATTTTCTTTGTTTCTACTGTATATTAGCTCAGCTCTAATACTCACCTACCACAGATTCCCAGTCATTTCCAATGGCTCCCAGTGCTCTTGGCTTCTTCCTGCTTCTGATGACATGCCGCAGGAAGTGCCCACTAAGTCAATAACTGGCCACAATAATGACCCACCTCAGCTAGTGATTGGCTGAGCAGGCAGAAGAAGCTGAGGGCATCAGAAACCATTGGAAACAGTGGTGGTGTGGTTTTGAGGATGGTAAGTGTGCTAATTTATTTTTAATTTTTGCACCAACTGGGTCACTTTATAAAAACAATTCTCCACAAAAAAAAAAACATTTTAAAGTCAGCCTGTGCCAGCACCAGTCTTTCTACAGTAGACTCACATTCTAGTGTTAATGTGTCTTGGCTGTCAGGGACAGGCCTCAGTATCTAGCCTAGTAGCTCAACAAATCTCTGTTATAATCACAGGAACCCAGAATAAAAACTATCTTACCTTCTACCTATCTTCGCTGGAGAAGTCCAGCGAAAATTTTTATTTAAGTATTGTATTGCCCCCCAAAAGTTATACAAATCACCAATATACACTAATTACGGGAAATGTACATAAAGTGCTTTTTTCCCTGCACTTACTACTGCATCAAGGCTTCACTTCCTGGTGATGTCACGACCCGACTCACCATGTGATGACATGGTGATGTCACGACCCAACTCCCAGAGCTGTGCGGGCTGTGGCTGCTGGAGAGGATGATGGCAGGGGGATGCTCAGTGTCCCTCCAGTGCCCTGTGTCCCTCAGTGTCCCCCTGCCATCATCCTCTCCAGCAGCCACAGCCCGCACAGCTCTGGGAGTCGGGTCGTGAAATCACCATTTTATCCAGGAAGTGAAGCCTTGATCCAGTAGTAAGTGCAGGGAAAAAAAGCACTTTATTAGCATTTCCCGTAATAAGTGTATACTGGTGATTTGTATAACTTTTGGGGGGCAATACAATACTTTAATAAAAATTTTCACCAGACCTCTCCTTTAAGTAAATGCGCAAAAAAGGAACAGTCACTCTTTTACCATGGAGCCACACATAATCAAGAGCTCCAATCACCCTGCAGCCAGGGTGGGAAATTCCACATCACTAAGATGCCTGGGAGCAAACCAAGACATCTTTACAGTAAACAAACCAAACGGTCAAAAAATAGTAACACATTTCCCTGAATAAAACCCCTCTCCAACTTTTAACCCCTACCTAGGTAACAAGAGGTGTGAACAAAGAAGTTGTAAGTATCTTCATGGTTGGTCTTCTACTTTAAGTGACTATAAATACGAGAAAGTTAGGCCACATATCTAAAATACATTAACAATCACAATGGACATTTGAAGAATTTTGCCGATTCCAGTTTTACCCGATGTGAGCATCTACCAGTCAGGCCTAAGATTCCTTCTGTCTCCAAGACATGCTTTTAAAACGGAGTCCTAGGTTTATATTTTAAGCTATTGATTGTGTTAGTGCTCATAAACAATTTCCAATTCAATTGCCATGTTGATATTTAATATTTAATTTAAAATCTTTCCTTTTTTTCTTAATTTTAACCTAAAAAGTTTTCTTTGACCAAAAGGCAACATGCCAAGTGACTCAGGAGCGACATATTTTGTACACCTCTCCTTACAGCGGGGAGAGAAATGCCGTATGTCTCCAGGGAGTTTGTATAGTGCGCTAAATATTGTTCATTGTTTACATTTATGGATATTTCTTTCCTCTATCCCAGAAAATGTTTTCTGTGTGATAGGTCGCACATCTGGAATATTTAACACTGGAAGCCGAGCATTGAGATTCACACTGAGGAAAACAGCATGAAAAAAAAAATCTATAGTCAGGAATCGGTCATGTTCCACTGATTAGCAGAATATATAAGACTGCAGGCAATTAACCATTTCACACACATTTGTTGACAAAATACTGTTGCATGTCACGTCAATAAGAAGAGATGACAGATTCCAGCATTTGGGGAACCACAAAGCTGCATGATCAGAGCACCTTAAAGTGAACCTCAAAACCTAGAACCTAGTGCCAGTAAAGAAAGACGATCAACACTAAGGTATTCAGGTTAGTAAGATAAAGGAAAACAAAAACATACCATTGAAAAATAAAGGCAGCATAGAAGACAGTGGTTTCCCAGTTGCCCACATCCAGGGTGTAGACACTCTTTAGAGTCTCATAGTATGGGCTGGAGCAGTATAATCTCGCTTTCAGGAATGACGTCCATTTCCTCTGCAGAATCTTCTTGCCTCCTATATCACTCTAAAATTGCAAGGAAACTGCATTAATATTTTATTATAGAATATAAGCAGGAGGTGAGCCAGATCTCATTGCTTTAAGCTTTTTAATATTCAATATACAACTCATGTATATATTCCAAATGGCTTAGTTACTGAACAAAGGATAACCATCTCTACATACAGTGGGAAGGTGACAATTTGTGGTCTTCTCTCCACCATATATGTTAATGCCGTATATGACACCAGAATGTTTATACCTTCAAAGTTAATATAATGGTATTATGCCTATACCTGGCTCTTGGAGAAGGGTCCCCTGACTTTAGCTGTCTGCTCCTTGACGGTGTCTAAAGGGCCTTTTACAGGGTTCGATCATGAGCCGCAGGAACGTTTCTTGCAACACTTTTAGACTAGAATTGGCCTTTGTAAAAGCCCTTAAGATGCCCAACAATATGCATCAGCAGTCTCCTGTACATTTTGTGTTGAAATGAATAGTATTGGGTTCCATTTTGTTATTGAACAATATACTTAAAGGGGTATTCCACTCAAACATAAATTTTAATATGGTGAGACTAACAGTTCATTCCATACTTATTATCTATTCAGTTTCCTTCCCCCAGTTCCGAGTTGCTGCTTTCTGCTGAGGACACAAAAATCAGCATGAGTCTTTCTGTCTGTCTCCCCGATCCTTCTGAGATGGCTGATGTAAAAAAAAAGTAGCAACTTGCAACTTTGTAGCTTCTTTGTAATTCCAGAATAATTAATCACAGTGAGTTCATTAGAAACTTGCCCTTAGAATAACCCTCCCAGCATTACAAAGAAGCTACAAAGTTGCAAATAAAGCCTTTCATGGACTTGTTTCCATCATCTGTCTCAGAAGGGAGGGGGGACGAGGGGGAAAGAGAAAAAAGCTCACAAACAGATTTGTTTGTATCTTCAGCAGAAAGCAGCAGCTCAGAACAAGGAGAAGGAGACTGAATAGATAATAACAAGTATGGAAACAATTGTTAGTCTCAGCATGGGCAGCAAGATATCAAAGGTTATGTGTGTATGAGTGGAATACCCCTTTAAGTGATACATGGTAACCCATGTGGCTGTGATTGGGGTCAAGCTTACAATTGAAATTCTATCTGGGGGACCACTTTGTATTGGACCTAAGAAAGAAATCTTCTAAACAGATAACCCCTTTAAGGTTGAGTGCCACTCACCAAAAAAAAATCATAGTTTTATGAGCTACACCAGGACCCTGTTCAAACATGCAACACGCTTATCTGGGAAAGGTCTGATGCCCTTATCCGCTCTATCTGCTCCAGTCAGATATGGGAGCATGGGACGCCATTCCCGTGACTCACTGACTAGAACACCTACATTCCTGAGGTGGTAAACAAGGTGTTATCCAAGACCCATATCGCAAACTACAAATGCAATTGTGAAATGTTCTTCTAATCAGTTATTTATGGACAGATTCTTTCTTTACTCCACATTATCTGTCTACTTTGTCTAAACCCAGTCATTGCCCTATATTGAAGTATTTGAGTAAGTGAATTTCAGCCAGTGTAAGCTTAATCATTAATAGAAAGTGAACAATTTTATCAATGTTTAGCCAGTCAGGCTGCAATATATATTCTTCATACCACAAATCTATTGGTATGAGCGCATGACCTGCCGTGCATTGGCTTGTATCTACCATCAGCTTTACATGAACTTATTATTGCTCAAACTTATCTATCCCGACTAAAAAAAACGATGACCATGAAGTGGTTTATGTACGTGAATAATTGAATACTATTTCAAGCTACATACAACTTCACAACCAAATATTTTTACTGTAAAACAAGACTAAAAACTGTTTGTGACAGGTCCTAATTTAAGATCTCCAAATGTTTCCCATCTGTCACCATAAGGGACGTACGCTGGATTTTCTCGCGGGTGGTGTGGTATTAATACATTTAAAATTATTCTCCACACCAGGACTACCAAGATGGAGAAAGAGAGGGTAGATAGGTTTCCCCCACACTTTAGGATGGTAGGTTCAGTATTTCTTCCCTCCAGCCTTCGGCTGTCCAGGCATGATGGGAATTGTGGTTTTGCAACAGCTGTAGGGCCAGAGATTTCCCACCCCTGCTTTAGAAGGTTACAGCCTCCCAGTAGGAAGTCAAGTTCTCCCCTTATGAATGTAGATCCCACCAGTAAGTAGGTAGGCCCACCCAGAAGGTAGTTTCCCACAGTAGGTAGGTAGTTCCCATCTGTATTATATCAAAATTTAAAGTTGTGCCCCTCCCTCCAACCCCCAAACCAGGATGGTATCTAGAGAGGGTTAGTGACAACCCCACGTAAGCAGAAGTTCAAATTTTGATGGCTTATTATCACAGGTGCTAGAATGTGATATGAAATAAATTTACCAGAATATGAACTGGTGGTTTACATGGTGCCGTTGACAATCCTCTCTATATACTATCTAAACTGCATGTTATCTTCCCCCTACATCTTCCCAATTTACCAAAGTTATGAAGGTGACAGACCACAAGTATACCCACAAGGAATGACTACATAGAATTTGTTGCAAAGGTAAACAAAGCACACAAATATAACAGGTCTTTCCACTATGTGAAACCACAGATAAACTGAACCACATGAGAAATCCTCTAGGCTGTATTAGTACACGATGTCATGGCATCCATCTATAACCTAATTCTTGTCTTTCGAGTGCTTCATCCAAAAAGTCACATATTCCAAGATCAGATGTTGAATGTTCTTGGGAATAAAAATAGGCTAGAATTTCTACTAAAATTATCTTGTGCAAATTATATATGAAAATAAAAAGTAAAAACATGTTCTTGCAATTAAATGCTAATAATCATTATAATAACAGAACGCACTGTTAACAGAGGACTTGTTCTAGGTACACAGATGACTATGAGCAGAATAATAGCACTAAACACAGTCATGTTTTTTGATTTACCATAATGTATGATAATGATTCCAAATTAGAACAGACAACATACAAAATACCAGAAAAAAACAACTGTCATCAACTAAATGACACCAATTCCATTAGTTTTGGGACTATTTAAATACAAAGGGGGCGTAAACTGTTTAGACACATGCTTACAGAGTTGCAGTTTTCTATATTATTTGTTGCATGATTTACAATATGTCATTGTCATCATTGTAGTCGGCCACTTGAAACAAGAATTGGACCAATCAATATAGTTTATGCACGTTGAGATAGATGAGGATCCTTGATACAATGAGAATATAGTACAATGAGGTCCAAGAGGTCACAGAGACTATGTAGCAGAGGCAGGCACAGGGCAGTGAATGAAGAGGACATGAGAGCAGTCTGTGTAACAATAATTGTAATGACTGTGTATGCACTATTTCTATGTGGGGTACAAAAAGGTGGTAACATGTACTTATGGGGCACAAAGAAGAACATTAATACTGTGTGGTGCACTGTGATTGACCGGGGAACGAACTAACTAACTATGGAGGTCTTGGTCTTGTACGTTCTTGGCCAAATGGAAAAGACAGGTAAAGTGATTGAATCCAAATAGAGATGATGTCACCTATATGTGATTGGATGTAACTATACTCACATATATGGTCCGCAGAGCACTTGGGTGGGACTGGTATCTACCACTGTATTATCACTGTATGGTAGTCATATTGATCTTTGTGTCTTGTTTTAGTCAAGAACAATATGGTAACATTATATAACGAGTTGTAATAGTGTCAGCATAGGGTGGTAATTGTAGTGGTGTGGCAGTGTTACTTAGGCCTTGTATAGTGATCCCGTTGGTAAGATTGGTCTTTGTATGGTGCGTTTTATTTAATAAGAATGTTTAAACATTGTATACACATAATATGCTATTATCATCCAAACTTAATTTTGGTCCTGCTATGTCCTAGCTAAGAGCAATATGATTATCCAAAAGCAAAACTATTGAATAGAGTGCTACTTCAATCATACCAAAAGGGTGTCATTTTCCACCATCAGCTAATCCAATACAATAATGTGTAATCTGTGTCTGTTTGCACTGACAGAATAATAACACCATTCATAGAGCTTCGTAAGAGAATGGCAATTATTTGGGTTTCCAATCTTATCACAGATTCCTTCACACAACAATACTTGTACAGGTTTAAGAAATAAAAAAGTGTTTGATTTATTTTCTATCTACCAGCTAACATGGTTCAAAGGAGAACTCCAGAAAACAAAAAATCAAGGACGGCTGGAAGTGGGGGAATATAATAAAAATGTATACTTACTGGTCCTTTTGCACTTGCAGTGCAGAGTCAACAGGCTCCCAGACCTCCGCCGGACATTCTTATTTCATGGCTTTTTGGTACATTAAGATCTAAGGGAAAGTACCCGCTCAGCCAATCATTGACTACAGCGGTGTCCCGCCCCAGCACTGCCAGAGTTCTCCTTTAAGACTCCACAGTAGTCAATACCTTTTAATGGCCAATTGAAAAGCTAAGGACAGATAGCAAGCTTTTTAGACTACTTAGGTATCTTTATCAGGAATATCTGAAGAATCACATATTTATGTACAAAATTACAAAGTATATCAAAAGGATTGATGATATCAGTAATGAGGACGAACAACATAAAGCAGGATGACTAATGTAAGTAGGGGAGTAAATAGCCCGAGTGAATAGATGGTGAAGTTCCTAGATAAAGAATGTGGAAATTTTACGTCGTATCTAGAGATGAGCGAACCTGGAGCATGCTCGAGTCGATCCGAACCCGAACTTTCGGCATTTGATTAGCGGGGGCTGCTGAACTTGGATAAAGCCCTAAGTCTATGTGGAAAACATGGATATAGTTATTGGCTGTATCCGTGTTTTCCAGACAACCTTAGAGCTTTATCCAACTTCAGCAGCCCCCGCTAATCAAATACCGAACGTTCAGGTTCGGATTGACTCGAACCCGAACCCGGTTCGCTCATCTCTAGTCGTATCCACAAAATAGGGGATAACTTACAGATTAGTCCAACCACTGGGTCTACGGCGATTGCCAGAACGCAGGAAAAACTGTAGTGCTGAACTGAATAAAGTAGGCCACTCATGTGCGCCCACCGCTCCTCTTGGGGGATTGGCCTACAGCACTGTGTTCTGTATGTCAATCAGTTGCAGGTAGGGATAGGGAAGAGGCATGCATGCTGTGGCTTGGCACCACCTCCTTGACATTTCAGGTCTAAGCATAACATAAAGCTGATTCCCTTTTAAATATTCTTGAAAGCAAAAGTGTGATATGAGAAGAAAAAACATAGCTGCCTTGCATCAGAAACAGGGCCACACTTTTGTTCAGGCAATGTTTGATATTACAGCGTAATATCATCTATGTGAATGAGGCTGAGCTGCAATGCCAGACATAGACATAGAGTTTCTAGAAGAAAGCGGCCATTATTTTCTTATCTCATACAACCCCTGTAAGCTTTAAGCAAGGGTCACGTAAAAGTGTAGAGCGACTGGCTCTATATCTTCCACAAATAAGACTACGTAACCTGAAACCAACTTGGTGGCTTGATAGTCACAACAAAAGTTCAATGCACAGATCCATGTTCTAAATAGCTGCGCATTGTGAAGTCTGTTCCCAGGAGGAGGAAATGTTTTACAAATTGATAAGAAGTAAAGCTATTTACCATCTGTCTGCAGTTTATCTGATGGAGTGGAGCAAAACAAAAATGAAATCACTGGCAAAACATGGTTCATAGTGACTTTTTTTTCTGAGAAAGCATCTACATTTATGGCTTGTTTTTAAATTGGGCAAATGCGAGCTATATTGTGATGTTTTGGAACAGCCGGGACAAGACGTGTTTATTGCCTTCTGTTAACACAAGAAACATGTTTGATAAAGTGATCTTCTGAGACCATTTCACTTCATTGGCAAGACCATGCCAGGAACTCATATTGGAACAAATCGCTAGCAAAGCTGGAAGGACTGCAGAGAATAGGCACAGGACTTAGTTTCATCTGGGTCAGCTACATATGTGAGTATGTATGGGTCAACTACATACAGGGCTCTGTGTCCTGCCATAGGCACACAGACTGGATACGCCCCATTAGGGTGATTGCACCCTGGATCTCATCTCTATACACAGAAAGCGGTGAAATCAGTGATAATGCCACAACATAATTTGGTGGCATTAGTAAACTTTAAGGTTCTGACCCATGTGGATTTAACCAACAGGATAGTCATATCATTTACACTTGAGATTAAAGAGTATCTGTCATTAGAAAAAACTTTCTACATGTCACAGACACATATAAAAAATTGTGATCGGTCGGGGTCTGAGTGTTCACACTGCAACCAATCAGGAGAACGAGCCGGGAGAAATCTGTGCTGCCGCGTGCTCCTCTTCCTGATCTGTGTCCGTCAGACCTGGACAGCCCCATAGACTTACATTGTGCAGCCGCCCAGGTCACTTTAAACAGGGCTGGGAGACATCATGTTGAGCGTGAGCTTCGCTCTGCTCGTTCTCCTGATCAGTCACAGTCTGAACATTCACAACCCGACCGATCAAAACTTTTGTCATGTCTCATGTCATATCTCTGTGACATGCCAAAAGTTTTTCGTAACGACATGTTCACTTTAAGAAGGAATTATTAATAAGTAATTCTATTTAAAATTTATCAATGTAGCCAGGACCCACAGTGCTCTTCCATCCTTTATTACTGCTGTAATTAAGGCTACAAAGTGGCCAGAACACGTGTAGCAAATAAGCGAGACTGCACCACGCTTGCCTCCATTTTTGTCATGAATTTCGATGAAATAAAGATTTGCATTTTTTAATTAGATTTTGATGCTGGACCACCTTTCTTTCTGTCCATCCTTTATTGCTTTACCTTTGTATACCGTCACATATGAGACACAATAGACAGCTAGAGAACAGGTCACATTGACATGCTGCTCTCTAATCTATTAGAAAGCTTTGACAAATTTTAGTGTTATACACTAATAAAACCAGAATGACATATACAGGTTTTAGCATCATATTATTATTAAGTACATTTAGGTCAGTAGTAAAAGTGATCTGAATGGGTGATATGGGCAATGTCAGTAGTCCTGAAATTCTACACACATTACATTTTGTCTGCGTGTCACGGATGTTGTTTATAGAGGATCTGGGAACTAGAAAATTACCAGATAAATAAAGACTGATATAGTAAAGTAATAAAAGACTACTCATTGCATAGTACATAGGTGTGTAGTCATAAAACTACCTGCACAAAGTTACAAAACATCCAAAGCCTACACATATCCTGACTGATATGGAGAGGCTCCCTATCGTCTTACACTGTGTTGCTCAACGTCCAATTAAAGGTTTAGAAATAACATGTGCAATTGTACTGACACAGCTGTACGGCCACAGCGCCGATATAGGGAGTATGCTGCAGGCAACCTGGTGGACAAACCAAGGATTAAAGTGATACTGTCACCCCCCTCACTCTATGTGCAGTTTTCCGCACCATCCACAAACTTAGATGCTCCACATTTGATATATAACTGTATATAACTTGTCTGCATTTTTTTTGTGCTCTAAAATCGCTTCATTGGTGGACATGGTCACAAAGGCAGGGCTTCACAGTAGTTGGGCCCCTTCCCCAGCCAGAAGATGGGGCCCAACTGCCATGAAGCCCCGCCTAGGTGACACTGTGGACCGATGAAATGAAGCGAGAGTAGGGGGGGGGGGTGATAGTTCTCCTTTAAAAATCTCTATTGAATCCTGTTGTCAGAACCCAAGGCCACTTGGAGGTCAGTCGCTGTATGGCAGCTTGAAGTAAAACACATGAAAAGAAGGCATCATATGCAATAGGCATTGCCTAAATAATAAGGATAAGGGAGAATGTACATTGAAAATATTAAAAGATGAGATTTCAATTCAAAGGGGGAGATTTATCAAACATGGTGTAAAGTGAAACTGGCTCAGTTGCCCCCAGAAAACAGATTCCCCCTTTCATTCTCCAAAGAGTCTGTGAGGAATTAAAAGGTGGAATCTGATTGGTTGCTAGGGGCAACTGGGCCAGTTTCACTTTACACCATGTTTGATAAATCTCCTCCAAAGTTTCTATTGTTATTCTGCAATAATATCGCACTACACCAGTCTCACCTTGCATACACGAGCAACTCTTGCTACTTTGGTCTTGTCTAGAAACTCTGACGTTTCTTCCATGATGTTCTCATTAAAGAAGTAGTAGATCTTATCATCATCTCCTATGGCAGTAGTTAGACTTTCTCGAATTAACCTAGAAGTCACAAACTCAGCATCTAAAAAAAAAAAAAACACAATAATCTCTGTTATTTTTTTCACTTTAAACAGAATTTGGAACATAAGTGGGATGTAAATGTATAGTATTGTGAACACGCTGTACAAAAAGTCTAAAATCGTTAAATAGCTGCTGGAGCTCTGTGCCTAATCCTGGGTTCAAAATACTCTGCATACACCAAGATAAATGATAAAATTCTGTCTGCTCACAGCAAGCACTAGAGGGAGCTCAGGAGCTGGCTGCATGTTCTGAAAGAAAACCAAAGCACAGCACGAAGTTAGTGTTTACCCCTTGTTGTTCCAATGCAGACTTGATATTATATGCAAACTTTGATATTTTAAAGCTAAACTATATCACCAAAAAGAGTAGTAGAATATACTGGCAGGTTAAGAAATTGCCAACTTTACATACAGCTTTAGGCTACGTTCACACTACATATGAGACCGGCCGTTCCGTGACCCCGGCCGGGTCACGGAACGGCTGGTCTCTGGCCAGATCATCTCTCCGGATGATCTGGCCGGATGATCTTTCCGGCCGCGGAGCTCTGATATTTACAGTTATATGGCGGCCATCCACTCAATTTCAACAGTGTGTGAACATAGCCTTTCTGTGTTTTCAATCCACTCCTGGTTTAGGTTGCCATGAGGACCTGACATGAGGACCAAATACTGCCTGAAATATACTGTATGTGAACCCAGCCTTCCTCTGCTTCATCTAGAGGCCATATCGTCATCCTATTATAGTCTATAGCTGGCCATTGCAACCTTCTAAAAAAAACAGAATAACACAAAAGCGGAGCTGACAGGAGACATGGCACAATGCTTCCTCAGCCACTGTGTTCTAGTCATCGGTGGGAGTCCCAACAGTCCCCACCATCAGAGAAATAATAGCATATTCCAATGATGAAAATGTGACAAAATAATTCTATCCAGAAGCTCCATCCTTATGTCACTGCAGATAGAAGAAGGGGAACAGGGTTGGGCTGGAAATCCAGGCGGCTTTATAAAAGGCCAATCTCAAGCCGTCTGCCATCTTGTAAAATATCACACTGTCCCAGAACTTCTTTTTTTTCCCAAATGTCATAACAAAGAATGTCAGAGAAGGAGCAGAAGCTTTTTCATATGTTCAGTGATAAATTATTAACAGTTCTTCCCCAAAATGTCACTTGAGTACAAAGCGGAGAGATGAAAAGAGACAAAAACATTTCCAAAGACAACGGATACCAACTTAAGTCCCTATTCCACAGGCCGACTGAGAGGAGCAAACAAGCGCTATTAGCTCCTCGTTCCACGCGGCAGCAGAGAGCAGGTGAGTGCGGGAGGAGCGGTGGGAAGGTGCGGGGAGGGGGGGGGCTGTTCGGATGATCACTAGATCGTACGGGCAGCCCATAGCATACAGCAGCTGTCTGCTGCCGCTGCTCCTATTCCGCGAAGCGACAGCAGCTGATCCTTGCCGTATGAGTCGTTTGCCTTTCAACATGTTTGAAAGACAAACGACGCAACGATCAGCCAACATGACGGCTGATTGTTGCCTTCTATTCTACGGGGTGATTATTGGCCGCAACAGCCGATATCGGCCACATACAGCCGATAATCGTTCTGTGGAATAGGGCCTTTAGGCTATGTGGGAGCGCCAGGCATTTCAGAACACAGTCTGTGACCTCTGACACAGCTGATTGGCTGCGGTAGTCACGTGACATCTGCTCCAGAAAGAAGACTGGGAGACCAACCAGAGGCTAAATAGAGCAGGGGTCCTCAACTGGCGGACCGGGAGGCCAGATGTCCGGACCCCTGGTCAGACCTCCAAATCGCCCCGGATCCGGTCCGTCAGTTAGGAGGTCCCGGTCCCCACCACACTGCCTCCCGCCCCATAGGCGTACTGTCCTTAGGTTGCAGTACGCCTGTGGGGCTGGGGGCAGTGTCGGTCCGGCCCCCGGCTGATATGCGCTCTGTAGGGATGTCCCAGGGATTCCCCAGCAGAGCGCGCACCACTGACCTCAGTGTACGCCGTTGGCCTTCTCTATGGGAAGTACAGGACGGCGGCGCACACTGAGGTCACTGGTGCGCGTTCTGCTGGGGAATCCCCGGGACATCCCTACAGAGCGCATATCAGCCGGGGGCCGAGCCGACAGGAGAAGAGGAGACAGGCGCAGCGGGGGAGCGAGGTGCTAGGTGAGTTGGGGTTTGTTTGTTTGTTTTTTTTGTCTGGGGGCCATCTATAAGGGTAGAGTGCACAGGGGGGCTATATACTACAGGGGGAGAGCACAGGGGGCTGTATACTACTGGGGGGACCTCACAGGGGGCTATATACTACTGTGCGAGAGCACAGGGAGGCTATATACTACTGGGGGGAGAGCACAGGGGGGCTATATACTACTGGGGGAGAGCACAGGGGGCCTATATACTACTGGGGAGACCTCACAGGGGGCTATTTACTACAGGGGGAGAGCACAGGGGGCTATATACTACTGGGGGGAGATCACAGGGGGGCTATATACTACTGGGGGGAGATCACAGGGGGAGAGCACAGGGGGCCTATATATACTACTGGGGGGACCTCACAGGGGGCTATATACTACAGGGGGAGAGCAAAGGGGGGCTATATACTACTGGGGGGAGCTCACAGGGGGGCTATATACTACTGGGGGAGCTCACACAGGGCTATATACTACAGGGGGAGAGTGCACAGGGGGGCTATATACTACTGGGGGAGCAACAGGGGGCTATACACTACTGGGGGAGAGAGCACAGGGGGGCTATACACTACTGGGGGAGCAACAGGGGGGGCTATATACTACTGGGGGGAGCTCACAGGGGGCTATATACTACAGGGGGAGAGTGCACAGGGGGGGGCTATACACTACTGGGGGAGCAACAGGGGGGGGGGCTATATACTACTGGGGGAGCAACAGGGGGGGCCATATACTACCAGGGCAGTCACCCCCTTTGTACCTTATATCAAAGGGCTGGTGAGAGAGAAAAAATGCCAGTTTTCCCGCTAATAAGCAGCAATTCTGTATGTAAATAGTTGAACGTTTGTGAAACGATGTTCAGCTCGGACCGTCACCTGACTATAGACCCCGGTAAGTGGACCTTCACTATAAGTTGTTGAGTACCCCTGAAATAGAGCATCAGCAGGGGATGGGAGAGCGGAGTTACTGATGGATTGTTATTTGGAGGGATAACCTCTTTAAAAGGGATTATCTAGGACTAGAAAATACATGGCTGCTTTCTCCCAGAAATGGCACCACCCTTTCGCTTGTGTGTTATTACAGCTTAAGTTAAGAAAGCAAAGCGTAGTTGTAATACCACAGACAAACTAAGGAAAAGTGTGGTGCTGTATTTGAAGAAAAAGGTTATGTGTTTAAATCATGACTAAAACCTTTAAATAACATTGGACCATTAATGTCACTATACCACTTAAAGGGGAACCTCAGTGGAAAAAAAAATCTAATCGTCTGGGACCAGAAAGTTATATAGATTTGTAATTTACTTGTATTAAAAAATCTCAGGTCTTCTAGTACTTATCAGCTGATGTATGTCCTGCAGGAAGTAGTGTATTCTTTCCAGACTAACACAGTGCTCTCTACTGCCACCTCTGTTCAAATCAAAAGCAAATCCCCTTACAAAACTCTAATCTGCTTTGAACAGAGGTTGCGGCAGAGAGCACTGTGTTAGACTGGAAAGGATATGCCACTTCCTGCAGGACATACAGCAGCTGATAAGTAATGGAAGAGTTGAGATTTTTAAACAGAAGTAATTTACAAATCTATAAAACGTTCTCATACCAGTAGATTTGAACACCCCTTATTAGAAAGAAAGACAAAAACACAACCTGAGCACAGTTGTGGTACTGTTTATGAAAGAATGTATTTTTTTTATTCCTGGATAACCCCTTTAGGGTGCGTTCACACCTACAGGATCTGCAGCAGATTTGATGCTGTGTTCAGTTATTTAAATGAAATCTGTTGCAGAAAATCAGCTGCAGATCCTGTAGGTGTGAACGCACCATTAAACAGTATTTCTAGGGCCCACAGGAGAAATAATGCTACAGATCAACCTTACATTTATAACAAGTACTCATCCACTCTTTGTCAAGCCAAAATAGACCATAGCGGCAAGTGACTGATTCCAAAGTCAACTACATGTAGTTTTTTAGTAATGACTGTCAGCATTAACCTATGGGGAAAAGAACTGACCTTGTGCAATTGTATTTGTTAATGTCATTTTGAACGTGCGAACAGCTAAATGCTACAATTGCCGCCATAGCTCACAGATGACTCACAGAGGATTGTCTGTCAGTTACCATTATATACAAAAGCCAAACATCCCAGTAAGCCACTGACGTATTTTAAACAACACATATAGCACTTAATGCTGTAAATACGTAAAACATGTTTTTGTTTTTCATATGTATCTTACCCATCAGCCAGTGCAAGGGGGATGCCTCTGTTTTTAAAGAATGTGGAACAATATTCCTTCTTATATCTGGGACACTGTGGAAGCCGTAGCGAGAGGCGGTGTACAGGCCTCCATCTGGAATCAACAAATCAAAGAGATTAGTCTTCTGATGAATAAACAAAGTGAAGACATAAGACATTATCAAGGCTAGAAAGATCAGAAGAAACAGCTCCGCTGAAGGTATAGTCTAGCTGAGACAAATGAGCTGTGTAATCTATACCATACCAGCTCTGCTTCACCTAGCTGCAACCACGGAGGGCGCTATGATGTTTATTGGGAATGAAATAGAATATGAAGTCTGATTTCCCGTAGTTAACATAGAGGCAGGGCAGGCAGCTGCTATGGGGCCCGTGCAGCAGGGGGGGCTCGGAAGAGAAGGTAATAGCTGTCCTGTGTCCTTCTGCTTAACCTCTTATGTACTGCAGTGTGTAAGTGACCCAATGTTCACTTACATACTGAAACGCAAAGGTTAAAGGGGTTGTCCAACGAAAAATATTTTCTTTCAAAACAACTGGTGTCAGAAAGTTATATAGATTTGTAATTTACTTCTACTTAAAAATCTCAAGTCTTCCCATACTTATCAGCTGCTACATGTCCTGCAGGAAGTGTTGTTTATTTACATTCAGAAACAGTGCTCTCTGCTGACATCTCTGGCTAAGTCAGGAACTGTCCAGAGCAGTAGCAAATCCCCATAGAAAACCTCTCCTGCATTGGACAGTTCCTGACTCTGCCAAAGATGTCAGCAGAGACCACTATTACTGAATGTAAATAAACAACACTTCCTGCAGGACACATAGTAGCTTATAAGTATGGGAAGACTTGAGATTTTTAAATAGAAGTAAATTACAAATCCATATAACTTTCTGAAACCAGTTGATTTGAAAGAAAAAATTTTTCCCTTTAAAAAGCAGATCTCTGCTTCACTGCACTGATAACCCCTGACCTCTGTTGTCCGCTACCGCAATCAAGTAGGAAAATGTGCAAAGCTGAAGCTCTGTGCAGAGGTCAGGGTTTATCAATGCATGAGCAGCAAAGCTAAGATCTCCTTGTCTTTTGCTTTTTAACCCTTTTTTGTGTTGCAGCATGTAAGTGAACTTTGGGTCACTTACACACTGCAGTACATAAGGGGTTAAGCAGAAGGTAGTCTGCTCTTGCACCTATGCATTTAACCATAAGGGCTCCTCATGGGCCCTTATAATTAAATACAGTGGATTGAAAGAGAAAGCAGCCATTGGCTCTCTGCTCTGCCAGTCACTCTTGTGGCTGCAGCCAGGATTCTGCCTCCGGCCACAAGAGGTTTCGTTTTTTGGCCACATTATCTTCAGGAATATATAAGCTTAGTAGAGGGACAGTTCAATTCTTAGGAAACGCTACTTCAACAATCGGAATGAAACTAGATTTATGGTTATTTTAGGGTTAGGATTGGGATTTCCATATAAATGATTTTAAACTAAATAAATTGACACTTTTTTTTATGATTGTGGGAGCAGCCATCTGAGCTGCTCCTCTGTTTACAGCAGTTCAGAGAGATGCTTTACAGCAGCCGCATAAATATAGTAGTGTGGAGTTAAAGATTCCACCAGATCTCACTTCTGAGACCCACTGCGATCTGGAGATATAACTTCTGAAGCTAGCAGCAGTGCACTTCACCCTCTGGCCATCCGCAAGATGTGACTAATTTGCTCCAGAGACTATGAATAAACAAATTAGAAATGATTGACAGCCAGGGCGTGACGTAAGTTGCTGCTATACTCAGCTATTTATCCTGATGACTTGTCAAAAGTTATTATGTTTGACAGTAACACTTTAAACAATAGGTCATTTTTTGACAATGTGTCCTTTTAAGACCTGTCAGCACTACATTTCCTAAAAGCCATCATGTCAACAGTCTTGAGCTATCAGAACTGCTGACAGGCCCATAACGTATGTTCATACATACTTTTGGTTTCGGTCATGCAGCGTGTATGACTGCATAAGGAGTTTTTATATGTCTTTGCCACAGCAAGTGCCAAGAAGGTGGACCTATCTGCTTAGGTGTCCAGAGCTCTGTGCATTGAGAGCACTTCTCAGCTAAGACTGATGGCTCAAGCATCCAATCAGAAGACCACTAGAGCTATCAGTCATAGCTGAGAGGGCTAGGAATGGTCCTTACATAAAATGCTGTGGGCACCTAAAAAGTAGAGCCCCACCCCCCAGTGAGGTGCTGGGACCCTCAAACACATCTATCCGTTATGCAAACTGGTTGAACAAGACCAAAGGTATGTATGGATTCCCCTTCTGATCTCTGTATGGGCAGTTTTTATGGCTCGTAAACTTCCACAGTCTTAAAAATACCCCTACCTTGTGTATAGGGGATAAATGTTATAACTTGGAAAACCCATTAAACTGGAATGTAAAGAATTCATAAAGTTCCTATAGCGATCTTGTTAACCACTATCACTGGTTTCAATATGCCAAGCCTGGGGATGCCGTTATAAGGGGTATGGAGGTAGCAGGCACACCCCAGCCCAGAAACCTGAGGGGTTAATATTGTAATTACTACTACATACACGCTTACCTATTATTAGACCAGTGTAACCAATGTCTGGATCATACGGACACTTCTCTTTTCCGTCTTCAAAGCTAGTAGGTAAGAGGAAGGTCTTTGCATCCTAAACAAACAAGCAAATAAATAAGATTAAGGACGCACAGCGGGATCAGTGATCATAGCAGGATAAAAGGGAACAGCAGAACACAAGAGTCCTAAGCGGCTGAGCTAATGGACCACCACCGTCCCCTCAAGCTCACACTGCCAAAACTTCCTCCGATTCTGTTCATTAAACAAAACCTTTCAAAAAGCTACAACGTCCAATTGTGCCTTGTAATAAAGTGAAAAGTGTCTGTTTTCTGTCAATACCAAAACAATAGGCTATATGGCAATGGCACTTTAGAATAAGGGTACTATTACACGGAACGATAATTAACGATAATTAATTAATGATGATTATCGCTCCATGTAATAAATACAACGATCAGCCGATGACAACGATCATCGGCTGATCGTTGACATAGGTTTGGACCTATTTTCGTCGGGCGCCAACCATGCACCGCTACGTGTAATAGCGGTGCGCGTCCGGCGACTGACGATATACATTACCTATCCACGTTCCAGGGCTGCTTCTGCGGTCTTCTTCTCCCCGGGTCCCGCGCGCTCTAGCTTCAGAGTGGCCTGTCAGCTGACAGGCCACTCTGAAGCTAGAGCGCGCGGGACCCGGGGAGAAGAAGACCGCAGAAGCAGCCCTGGAACGTGGATAGGTAATGTATGTAGTTTAAACAAGGGCTGCAAGGACATCAATAACGATGTCCCTGCAGCCCTTGTTTAACGATTATCCGGCCATGTAATAGGTCCAGTAAACAAGCGACGATCTAGCAGATTGCTGCTCGTTTACAGGTATTATCCGGCCCTCCATCGGCCCGTGTAATACCCACCCTAAAACTTTCAGCTACAGAGGATGCAATGTTGATTACATGTAGGAACTGCAGTACAGCTTCAGGTTCACACTGCCAACAACACTGAGGAGTAAGGGTACTATTACACAAAGCAATTTTTAACGATAAACTCAAATGACCGCTATGGCAAACAATCTGAAATCGTTCACCCAATTACACGGAACGACGATCGTTACTTATTTCGTTTGTCCCGTCGTCGCCACTGCATTCGCCACTACTGCGAACGACTGAACGACGTCTTATTACATGCAAATGATCAACACAAAAAATAGGTCCAAATTCTATTAAACGACCAACAATCTCTTGTCGGTAGTTTAATCATTATCTGCTATTACACTTAACGGTTATTGTTCAAATCTGAACAATTTAACGGATTTTCGAATGATAAGCGTTCTGTGTAATACCACCCTAAGGGTCCTATTATACGAAGCGATTTGTAACGATTAACAACTAACGACAAACTATCACAAACAAGATTGTTTATCGTTAACCTGAAATCGTTCACCATATTACACAGACCGATGGTCGTTAGTTACGATCGTTACTGAGATTGTTACTATGATCATTTATTCCTTCTGATCCCAGCAAAACAATGAACAATGCGCAATTACGCTGAACAATTAGTGAACAAATGTGGAACTTGAGTGAACAAATGTGGAATTACAGTGAATGATTAGCGAACAATTAACAAGGATTTTAGGTTCAGATCTAAATCAACGACACACGAACCATTTTTCAATCGTTGCCCGCAATTACACAGAACGATTGTCGTTTAAATTCAAACGATATAACGATTTTTCGCATGATAATCGTCCTGTGTAATAGGCCCATAAGAGGCTGATCCACAACCTACAGCCTGGCCTACAGCTGAAGCACAAACTAGATATGAGATGTGTAGATGCATCTGCAAACATTACAGCAGTCCAAAGACTGAACATACATACTGTATATCTAGGTTTAAAGTGAATACATTAAAGTGGTGTTTTTCATATACTGTTCACTATTTACGTATCTGTTTTATTCTCCATCCCACTCTTTTATTAGCGGTAGAGGAAAGAAGATGGGTTTGTATAAGAGGTTGCATATTAGACAACAACAATAATAACCTGATTGCAGTTATGATCAGCTATAATCTGTGATGGAACTTCAACACAAGTGTTAAAAGGGGGTATTCCAGCACAAAAATTTTTTTCAAATCAACTGGTGTAAGAAGGTGCCAGATTGGTAATTTACTTCCATTAAAAAAAACGCAAGTCTGCTAGTGCTTATCAGCTGCTGTATGTCCTGCAGGAAGTGATGTGTTCTTTCCAGTCTGACACAGTACCCTCTGCTGCCACCTCTGTCCATGTCAGGAACTGTCCAGAGCAGTAGCAAATCCCCGTAAAAAACCTCTCCTGCTCTGGACGGTTCTCTGCCAGACTAGAAAGAATACACCACTTCCTGCAGGACATGCATTATTTTTTAATAGAAGTAAATTACAAATCTCTGGCCATTTCTGACACCAGTTGATTTGAAAGAAAAAAAATTTAGCTGGCGTACCCCTTTAATTTCCCTCCATGCTACTAGAGGCAAAATGGAGCATTGGGCTATGTTCACACAAGGTATATTTTCGTAAAATTATTCCAAGGATATACCTTGCATTGCTGTTTATGGCCGGAGTGTATACACATAGTATATGCTCCGGCTGGGATCCCTAGCGGCGCCGCAAACTGACATGTCAGTTTTGTGCATCCGCTATTCAGTGAATAGCGGCCGTAGAAAACCCTGTCAGTGCACACTGTGGATCGAGCAGCTGCGACCGCTAGCTCCATAGTGTGCTGTGGGGAGTTCTGTGCCCACATCAGAACTCTGCGTCCATAAAGATCAACCAGCCGGTAGTGCAGTGATCTTTTCAGAGACCGGCCATTCCGTGACATGGCCGGTCTCTTATGGCGTGTGAACATAGCCTTACACTGTGCCCAGTCAAGTTAAATGGTTGCTTGTGTAATGTATGGATGTGCCGAGTCCTTCAGATCAAGAGGTGCTGTTTGATTTTTTTTTTCTATAACATTGGGGATAACTTGGGATAAGTGAATGCATAAGGTTCATACAATAGGTTTATGATGGAGGTGCTGCACCGATCATGTACAGAGAATACTAACGACACACACATACAGTATCTAGAACAGCAACAGCCCAATAGTGTAGTAAGACTTCATTACAGGGGTTACACTACAATATTGATAGCCTATCCTTAGGGCTCTCTTACTCAGGACAGTAATTGACAGAACAGGCCAATAACTGCCCTTTATAATAAGCCCAGCGATTGGCCAATGAACAGGTAATTACTCTTTGCCGGCTGATTGCATGCTTGCGGCAGGTTTAAAAAACATTGGTAATTGGCTACAATGATCCAGCAATCATTCATGCAGCCCACGCTTCCATGTAATGGGCTTGGTAAATGAGCACCAATCTAGAAGACTGGAGCTCCTATCAGGCAGAAGTTAACTGTGTAATACAGCTCTTCGAAAAGGCCATCAGGGAGTCCAACTCGCAACATCCACCTTGTTTAGATGATTGAAAGGTCATCTTCTTTGTTTGTCAGGTACAGCTCCATACGTTTTATAGTGGCTGTGCTTAGTACTGCAGCTCATGTATTTGAATGAGACAGGGTTGCAGGGATAAAAAAAACGAACATGGCCAGTGTTTTTTAAGAAGCGTTATTTTGTCCGTGCCTTGAAAAACACTGGATGTCTGTTGATTGCATCCATTTTCATGCACTGGGTTGGGGGAGTGGGTGACAGAAGCGCGGGAGACAGGAGTGGCGACAGGAGTGGAGGAGATGGGAGAAGTGACAGGTGCGGGAGTTGACAGAAGCGGGAAGAGGCAGCCATACTATGACCTGTCCTATTTTTTCACGGCAAGGACCACGGCACGGATACAGGCTAGAGCCCCACAGTCCCTTTTATCACCTGATCACAGCAGGTGTCTGGAGTTGGAGACCACAGTATCAATATGGGAAACTCCCTTAAAGGAAAACGGTCATTATTTTCATTCTGCCTAAACTACATTTGTGGAGCCCCCAGTGTCACCTGCTTGTCTTTACTGATCTCTCTCTATACCCAAAACAAGAAGAGCTATTAAGGCCGTCAGGGCTGGGAAAAGCTGCTAGGGACCACCCTAATGACTGCTGTTTCAAGGAGCGTTAAAAAAACAAAGCAGTTTCCCTTTAAGCATCCTATGCCAGGAAACATGTCATGTCACCCCATCATTGGGGGTCAGCTATTGACCCAGGTATAGATTATGCCTTAGCTTCATGGACTTAGCTTCAAAGCAATCCCTCTGCTCTTTTTACAGAGTACAAATAATTTCTTACAAAAGGGTGCTAACACACACAACCGATGCGCAGCAGATTTGATGCGGTGTTCAGTTATTTACATCAAATCTGCTGCGTATCTGCAGCAGAAAATTCACTGCAATACGATGTGTGTGAAGCTACCCTAACAGTGCTTTGGTCACGCTTGGTAAGTGTTTTTCTTTCTATTATACTACATTAAGCTAAATGAGCATCTGCGATAGTAAGAATTAAATTGTCAAGACAATTTCAGAAGTGTTAAAGACGCACGGCTAATTACATTGCAGCTCAAATAAGGTAAGACGGAGAACGGAGTGATGAATTCCTGGAAGAGAGAATTAATAAGTCAGAACGTATTCTTGGACCACACTAATTGTGTGTTTCTATAAAATAACTTCAATCCCCACAGGCTGGAGCAGACTTTGGAATTTAAATTTATTTATTTATTTTTTTTAAAGAGCTGATGAAATGTTTGCTCTTTGAACAGATGACACATTAAAGGGTAACAAACGTTTAAAGAAAGCTACTGACACACCATAATGACACGTCAGAGGGCAGAGTCCTGAGATCCCCACCCACTGCTAGAATGAAGGGGCTGAAGAAGCCGAGAGCTGTGCCCCTTTGGCTGTATTCTGATTTGATCTTCACATACTGTACACAGCAGAGCGGAGAACAGACTCCTAGAGG
The DNA here is from genome assembly GCF_027789765.1 of Dendropsophus ebraccatus. NCBI lineage: Eukaryota > Metazoa > Chordata > Amphibia > Anura > Hylidae > Dendropsophus > Dendropsophus ebraccatus. Next base: position 38,954,054 of record NC_091461.1, read on the forward strand.
GTCTCTGAATCCATACACTACATCTGCCTCTTCAGTAGCAATTGGTGGGGGCCTTGGATCTGAACCCCCAACAATCAAAACTAGCAAGTCACTAGCAATTGCTTTCAAACATTTGTTCCTTGTTCCGGCATGTTACCGCATACTCAGCATCCAAACAGCTTTGATGCTGATGACACTGAGCAGAGTAAGGAGACAATGTTCTATCCAAGCATTACACTCGGACACAAAATGAATGTTAGAAACCAAAGAATTCAGAATCCCATCTGAACAACCCAAGGCCATGTAACTGCCAAATATCTAGATGTACATGCCAGAAATGGTCTTCCTGAAAGTGACAGCCTGCCTTTATTTCAAGTTATTCATGTCCCATCTGTATTATTATTATTATTATTTTTTTTAACTAGAACAACTTTAGGATGGGCCTAGTTACTTAACTCCTCTGCATAGGCTAGTGTTATGTGATGTTTAATGGTATAGGACTCACACAGCACAAATGCATAACTAACAGCAGCCTGACGATGCAGAATAGCAACTCGCTGATTCACTCTTCAGCTGGAGCAGATATAGGTCCAAAGACACTTGCATCTCAGTATTAATCCAAAACACTTCATAGTGGTACCTTGGTTTAAGAGTAACTTGGATTTATAGTGTTTTGCAAAATTGTAACTTGGTTTAAGAGCCCCCTGTATTGGGTGGGAGTGGGGGAGGGGCATGGTCTGCATAGTGGGGTCTACAGCACTGCACACTGACCCAGGAAGTCTTCCCCACCTTCCAAATCATAGCAGATACACTTCAGGCTGGGGCTTGCATCAGGGGACAGGACTGGGGAGGTAATTTCTTCACAGCTGTAAACCCTCCAGTCCAGCCCCCTGCAGTCTCTGTAAGCCCTTGTGTTTTTTTATCCTCTCTTTCTGCTATAACGTACCTGCACTTACACTCAGCTATACACACTGCTGCTATAATGTGCCTGCACTTACACTCAGCTATACACACTGCTGCTATAATGTTCCTGCACTCACACTCTACTATACACACTGCTGTATAGAAAGATATCTGTCACTGTCCCCCTGCACAGAGCTGTGATTCTCACTTCCTGATTGGTCCATGCTGAACACACCCCCTTCCCCATTGCTGTCATGTCACCACACAAACCTCTGACAGCAGCAATGCTTCTCTATTCTACCCTGTTGTACTACGCTACTGCATTATGGGGATCTGCAGTTCCATCCTGTATCTACAAACTGCTGATGTTTTTTCAGGTTTATGCAGTTACTATACATTATACACCACATGCTAATTGCTATACTGTACAGTAATTTATAATATCACATATTCAGCGGTTTCTAAATGCCTGTTTCACATGTTATTCAGAATATTAAAAAAATTATTTTTGAGGTGGGGAACCAATTCTATGTATTTCAATGATTTCCTAAGGGAAAATTAGTGGATTTGGATTACAAGCGAGGTCCTGGAACGAATTATGCTCGTAATCCAAGGCAACGCTGTAAATAATTTAGTCCCCTATATCAGTCCCAAGTACCCAGAGTGAATCAACTGGTTGCTACGCTGCACCTCCAGGCCTTGTCATGTTGTATATACTTCTACTCATATGAAAGATACGCAATTCTCTGAATAGTGCACCAGGAAAGGCTGGCCATATCAAGGATTTCTGGGACCTGATACTGCAAACGAAAAGCTCACCAGAAGTACTCTTCCCGGACTCCAGAGTCTATGATGGTATTTTCAAGTGTGCTAACAATAGCACAGGGAGAAGCTCCCATTTCTGCTCTTCATTTTCTTAAAAGCCTAACTAGTCTCTTCTTTATCTAGGACAAACAATTCTCTTGGCACTCAGCAACCAAGTTACATGCTATGCTACCTTCTTCTTATTTATACCAAAATATATATTTGGACAAAATAGACAATAGACTTCAATGATCCAACCAGTAAGATGGCTTCCTGTTTTTGTTTTTACATTCTGATTTAAAGCGGCTCTGTACCCACATTCTAACCCCCCTAAACCACTTGTAACTTCGGATAGCTGCTTTTAATCCAAGATCTGTCCTGGGGTCCGTTCGGCAGGTGGTGCAGTTATTGTCCTAAAAAACTACTTTTAAACTTGCAGCCCATGCCCAACAGGAGTATCTGTGCCCTAACTTTACACCACCCCTCCGTCCCTCCTCCCCACCCTCTTCATCAATAGGAATGCCATTGGAACATTTTCTCCTGTCTGAAGATTGCACAGGTGCCTTAACGATCCAGCCCATGTTCAGTATTCAAACAGCTGAGGAATAGGAGACAATCTGCCTGGAGCATTCCTAATGATGAGGAGGGTGGGTAGGAGGGATGGAGGGGTTGTTCCAGCCTAATGCATACACAATCTAAGCCCCGGCCGTTGGGCACGGGGCTGCCAGTTTAAAAGTTGTTTTTTTAGGACAATAACTGCATCACCTGCCGAACGGACCCCAGGAAAGATCTTGGATCAAAAGCAGCTATCCAAAGGTACAATCGGTTTACGGGCTGTTTTGAGTAATAGCTGGCGGCGGAACAAGTGTTTAGCATCATCTGATGTGTATGGACAGCAGAAGTCTTACCAGAACTGCTGCCCATATGGTTTTCACATGCGTGCAGACAGGAAAACATTCTGCATACATTTAGCCTTGGTCGCAGACTGGGTATTGTTGCTGTCATCATATAGAAACTAATGACTGCATTTACTTCTGCAATTCATGGCATGGATGAGATCATTAGGTCACAATCCTCTGAAAACTCACACAAGAAAATTCACAGAGAACAGGAATAATGGAGTACGTTACCCAGACTAGAAAAAACACAGACATTGCTAAATCTCCCATCTCTCTTCACATCTGCAGCACCGTTTAATACAATCTATCGTTCCTTGTCAGCAGCCACTTCAGGCAGGTGAGGACCAAAGGCTCCTGTAACTAGGACAGGTGTATCCTGATGGCCGTCATTGTACTGATCATATGACATGTCACATGGTGAGGTCACGGGGTAACAAGTCAGGATTCTGTTCCACAAAAGTATAACTCCGGTTATAAGTTAATGATTAAATGGACAGAATCAAAGTGTGCAGCAACTGTTCATCTCCAATGCCCCTATGTCAACACTTCCTGTTGTGTTGTCTAGCAGTTCATCTATGGAAACATCTAGTAAGCATCCACATACTAACTACCATACATTTATTTAAATATAACTTATAAGCATTAAAGGGGTCCTTCACCAATTTTTTTTCTTTCAAATCAACTGGTGCCATTAAAGTGCCAGAGATTTGTAAATTACTTCTATTACAAAATCTCAAGTCTTCCAATACTTACCAGCTACTGTATGTCCTGCAGGAAGTGGTGTATTCTGTCCAGTCTGACACAGTACTCTCTGCTGCCACCTCTGTCCATGTCAGGAACTGTCCAGAGCAGCAGCAAATCCCTACAGAAACATCTCCCACTCCAGACTGGAAAGAATATCACTTCCTGTAGGACATACAGCAGCTAATAAGTACTGAGAGACAAATCTAAGGCACTTTCTGGCAGCAGTTGATTTGAAAGAAAAACATTTTTTGTGAACAACCCCTTTTAGGCTTTTTTTGCAAAAAACAGATGGAAAAAACGGATTCATGTGTGTGCATCCGTTTTACCATTGAATTCCATTATGAAAAAACGGATCCGTTTTTTTTAACGGACACAAAAGTAAGGTTGACTCATTTTTTAAAAAAAAAAGGATTGTAAAAAGTAGTGTGAACCCCTTTAATGGAAATCATGAGGTTTGTGAGACAAGGCTCGAGGGAAAATGTATAGGACAAAGTCTGCACTGAAATTAACATGAAAAAAGGTCAGGAATGTGTTTTTTTCTAATAAAATTCGCTGTAAGGGTGCACTCACACCTACAGGATCCACATCTGATTTGATGGTGCAGATTTGATGCGGTGTTCAGTTATTTAAATGAAATCTGCTCCAGAAATCTGCTGCAGAAAATACGCTGCGGATCCGGTAAGTGTGAACGTACCCTAAAAAGACGTTCCTACATTTTGCAAAAAGTTGTCAATTATGAAGGACACAGAACTAATGTAAACCTGGCTGAGTTTATTGCTCCCAGTGAGTTTAGTAGTTGTATTTTAGAGAGGTCTGCCATCTTACCGTTATACAGGTTCAATCATCAATGCTAAGTTTTTAATCATTATAAACATCAACCACAATAATCAAATGTGATCTACATAAAAGACAGCGATGTTCTGGCCATATGTAACTATGGCAACATCCCCCTCAGCTCCAGGAGTTCGCGTCATACTGTCATCTTCATGAAAAACAAATACGATCCCGGACGCCAATTCACATATCCTTATGAAGAGAATTATGACCGGTCGCTTAAGTAAATATATTTATGCTCAGGGCTTCAATGTGCCCTAGTTTTTTTCCACAGAAGTGCCTGGAAATTGCTGGATACTGTATTCACTTCAAAAAAGGAAAAAATTTAAAGGCTTCTAATAATTCGGAATTTATGAAGATTCATTATTGATATCAGACAAAAGCAAGTTTCCAAATATGCTAAATAAATTTTACATGGTATTCAAATCCCAGTATTGAACAAATATTGAATCATGTGTGAAATCTTATTGGTATAATTCACCAATATTGCACTTAAAACATGACAACCCAGTTTACTTGCCCGAATAAAATCTTAAATAGCCACTGACTTCCCACTATTTTATAGCCTATGCAATTCCTAATATATCTGGATTTCACTCATTTCAGTGCTAAAGTCTTGGCCACTAGGTGTCTCCCTTCTTTGCAATCTACTGTCCACTGTCTGTTGTCAGGGGATTTCTGACTCTAGTAATAAACATACTCAAAACACCACACAGGAAGTGTGTGTGTGTGTGCACTCTGTGAGAAAGCCTGAGCTGTGAACTTGCAAGATGTGCATGTCTACTAAATATTTACCACAAAGGTAAATCAAGGTTTCCCTTCCATCTCTGACTATCCATATAAAAGATCAGAACAACTGTCATGTGTGGGAAGGGATATGGGTTTTCTGTACAAAAATATGGTCTTCTGTGTGAAAAGTAATGGTAACACAAAGCAGAGGTGATGCTCACAGCAGCATCTAAAAAGTGGCTGGTACTTCAGAAGTGAAATCTAAGCAAAAAAAAAAAAAAAAAACTACGTTCTTTTACAGTCTGAGCTCCTAAACAGTCTGAATACCTTTGAAGTGCCTAGCAAGCTGCAGATCAAATGCAGAGACCAACGCAACTTATTGATCTAAACTATTTTCTTCACTTGCAGGGTCCTGGCAATGGCGTTATATCATATACACAAAACATTAACAGGCAGCACGGGGGAACAGAGTTACTGCACTGGTGTTTACATAGATAAAAGGAACATGTCTCCCAACAAGCCTTTCTGTTTTGTGCTTTAAACATAAATCACAGAAACCTAAAAAAAAAAGAAGCGACAGACGCTATATAACCAATGAACTGGGGGTGGAGGTGGGTGGGGGGCGGTCGGTGTTATTGTGCCCACTCATAAATGAATAATCTGCTGTGAAACCTTAACACACAAGTTTTTGATTACAGAAGGTATATACTTCTTTATAAGGAGGGCATATTGTATCCTTGGTGGCCACCAGAACATCTGGCTGGAGTTTACTATGCAGAGTAAACACATACAAAATGTAAATATATATATATATATATATATATATATATATATATATATTGAGGTCCAAAAGTAAGTGGACAGTATGTGTAATAGAGTTATGAATCAGGGAAGATTTATCAAACATGGTGTAAAGTGAAACTGGCTCAGTTGCCCCTAGCAACCAATCAGATTCCACCTTTCATTTTCCAAAGAGTCTGTGAGGAATGAAAGGTGGAATCTGATTGGTTGCTAGGGGCAACTGAGCCAGTTTCACTTTATACCATGTTTGATAAATCTCCCCCTTCATAACCCCATTACACATACTGTCCACCTACATCTGGTCCAAACTATATAGATTGTGGTCTTAGTATTTTATGCCCTAAAGTAGGACTACGGAACCTCTAGCTCTCCAGCTGTTGCAAAACTACAATTCCCATCATGCCGGGCGGCTTTTGGCTGTCCAAGCATGATGGGAATTGTAGTTTAGCAACAGCTGGAGAGCTAGAGGTTCCCCATCTCTACTCTAAAGCTAAGGGCACCCATATTTCTGCACTAAAGAGACATTTAAAGTCCCTACCCCCATTTCGCCCAGGATGGCCCATAAAATATCCCTGAAACAGTAAATCAATACATGAGTGTAAATGGCAATAAATGTAAGCTGTTCTTGGCAGTTAAGCTGTTAAATAGTCTATTTACGTCTCAAAAAAGTGTGGCTGCCAACATGGCTGCCGATATAACTACATCTATTGCTCTTGTATTCTAGTAGGGTTGCCATTCTGCACTCTTTCCAATGACTCCAATAATGGTGGCCATATTGAATGTCATCTAATTTTCCAAGATAGAGATGAAAGATTAAAGGGGTGCAACAGCAATTTTTTTTCTTTCAAATCAACTGGTTTCAGAAAGTTATACAGATCTGTAATTTACTACTAATTAAATAGCTCAAGCCTTCTAGTACTTATCACCTGCTGTATGTCCTGCAGGAAGTGGTGTATTCTTTCCAGTCTGCAGAGCAGAAGACATATTCTATGGGGATTTGCTACTGCTCTGGACAGTTCCTGACATCGGCAAAGGTGGCAGCAGAGAGCACTATGTCAGACTGGAAATAATACATATCCTGCAGCAGCTGATAAGTACTGGAAGACTTTAGATTTTTAAATAGAAGTAAATTACAAATCTATATAAAACTTTCTGACACCAGTTGATTTGAAAGAAAAGAAACTTTTCACCGGAATACCCCTTTAAGACATCCCCAAATAATGCATTTATTATTGGATCACTCATCAGGTAAGGGGGCTATATAAGGTGACACCACACAACACAGAAAACTATCCTGAACTGCAGAAGAAAATGGAGCAGAGTTCCTTCAGCCAGAAATGATCATTTTCAGCAGCATAAAAATTTTCATATTTCTCGATAAGCAACCATTCATAGAGCACAAAACGGTCTGCTCTCTGCACAACATCCTGGTATTCAGGCTCGGACTGGGCCACCGGGGGACCGGGGAATTCCCCGGTGGGCCCCGAGCAGTTGTAGGCCCCGCCCCCCAGTAAGGGGACACAGGGCTGGAGACCATATCAATGTGGTCTCCACCCAGCAAGCCCAAGGGGGGCCCCCGTGCTCCTGGGGGGGCCACTCGGCCTCCGGGTGCCGCACCTTGCCTTTTAACTGGAAGCGATCGCATCAATCGCTTCCAGTTAAATGTAGCAGGGTTCCTATTGACAGCGCGAGAAGCCATAGGCTTCCCGCCCTGTCAATCACTCTTGTGACCGCAAGCAGCGTTCTGCTTGCGGTCACAAGCGTGCCGCCCCCGTCCCCGTCAGATCAGCAGCTCCCTGGTCCCGGGCTGCGCCACCACTGAGCTCCGTGTGCGTGCCGCGGCAGCTGGGACTTCCGGTACAGGGTGCGCATACCGGAAGTCCCAGCAGCCGCCGCAGCTCACATGGAGCTCAGTGGTGGCGCAGCCCGGGACCAGGGAGCTGCTCATCTGACAGGGAAGAGAGAAGAAGAGACACGAGGCCGACGGGGGAGCGTGTTGTAAGGTGAGTTGTTGTTGTTTTTTTTTTTTTTATCAGAGGGGGACAGCACTGGGGGCTATAGGGGGGAATGGACAACATGAGGGGGGCTATGGGGGGAATGGACAACATGAGGGGGGCTATGGGGGCCTGGACAACATGAGGGGGGCTATGGGGGGGATGAACAACACTGGGGGGGATGAACAACACTGGGGGCTATAGAGGGGCTGGACCACATAAGGGGGGCCTATAGGGGGGCTGGACAACATAAGGGGGGCCTATAGAGGGGCTGGGCAACATAAGGGGGGCCTATAGGGGGGCTGGACAACATAAGGGGGGCCTATAGAGGGGCTGGACAACATAAGGGGGGCCTATAGAGAGGCTGGACAACATGAGGGGGGCTATGGGGGGAATGAACAACATGAGGGGGGCTATGGGGGGGATGAACAACACTGGGGGCTATAGAGGGGCTGGACAACATGAGGGGGGCTATGGGGGGATGAACAACACTGGGGGCTATGGGGGGCTGGACAACATAAAGGGGGGCTATAGAGGGGCCGGACAACATGAGGGGGGCTATGGGGGGATGAACAACACTGGGGGCAATGGGGGGCTGGACAACATGAGGGGGCTATAGAGGGGCTTGACAACATGAGGGGGGCTATGGGGGGGCTGGACAATATAAGGGGGGGCTATAGAGGGGCTGGACAACATAAGGGGGGGCTATAGAGGGGCTGGACAACATAAGGGGGGCCTATAGAGAGGCTGGACAACATGAGGGGGGCTATGGGGGGAATGAACAACATGAGGGGGGCTATGGGGGGGATGAACAACACTGGGGGCTATAGAGGGGCTGGACAACATAAGGGGGGCCTATAGGGGGGCTGGACAACATGAGGGGGGCTATGGGGGGATGAACAACACTGGGGGCTATGGGGGGCTGGACAACATAAGGGGGGCCTATAGGGGGGCTGGACAACATGAGGGGGGCTATGGGGGGATGAACAACACTGGGGGCTATGGGGGGCTGGACAACATGAGGGGGCTATAGAGGGGCTTGACAACATGAGGGGGGCTATGGGGGGGCTGGACAATATAAGGGGGGGCTATAGAGGGGCTGGACAACATAAGGGGGGGCTATAGAGGGGCTGGACAACATGAGGGGGGGCTATAGAGGGGCTGGACAACATGAGGGGGGGCTATAGAGGGTCCGGACAACATAAGGGGGCTATAGAGGGGGTGGACAACATAAGGTGGGCTATAGACGGGCTGGACAACATAAGGGGGCTATAGAGGGGCTGGACAACATAAGGGGGGGGGGCTATAGGGGGGTGGACAACATAAGGGGGCCTATAGAGGGGGTGGACAACATAAGGGGGGCTATAGGAGGATGGACAACATAAGGGGGGTTATGGGGGGATGGACAACATAAGGGGGCTATATGTGGGATGGAAAGGACTGGGGGCTATATGGGGGATGGAAAAGATTGGGGGCTATATGAGGGATAGACTACATAAGGGTCTATATGGGGGATGGACAACATAAGGGGGCTACCTATATGGAAATGGAAAACATAAGGGGGCTATATGGGGGATGGACAGCACTGAGGGCTATCTATATGGGGGATGGATAACATAAGGTGGCTACCTATATGGGGCATGGACAACTCTGGGGGCTATATATATGAGGGATGGACAAAAGGGGGTGCCATTTATAAGGGGGACAATACAGGGGAGGCCATCTATAATGGGGAAAACAGAGGGAAGGCGATCTATAAGGGTCACTACACAGAGGGGGACAACAAAGGGGCCATCTATAAGGCGCATTACAGGGGGGGGGGGGGGCGTATACAATTGGGCATGCACAGGGGGGCATCTACTATTTTGGACTACACAGAGGACAGGGATAAAAAACCTTGGCTCTCCATATGTTGCAAAACTACAGCTTTTGCTTCGGCTGTCCAGGCATGATGGGAGTTTTGCAACAGCTGGAGAGCCGAGGTTCCCTACCCCTGATATAGGGGATGCACAGAGGTTGTCATCTACTATAAAGGGATTACACAGAGGGGGCTCTCTACCAGGGGCGGATTAACTTTACCATAGGCCCCAGGCTGTTCACCAAGCCTGGGCCCCCCCACCCCCCTGTAACTAGCCTGGCGTTCATAGTACAGGACAGATAATGTCATGATGTCCTGATTTGTGCAAAATTGCCATAAAAAAAACAGTGATTTTTTGTAAATCATGGCGGAAGTGTAGCCAGGAGACAGTACACCATTGAAAGTATAAGTCTTTTTGGGTGGTTATGGGCCCCCCAGGAGCTCAGGGCCCCGGCTGCCGCCCAAAACGCCCCTATTATAATCCACTACTGCTCTCTACTATAGTAGATGCACATGGGGCCATCTATATGGAGGACTGAACAAGGGACCATCTATAAGGTGTCTACAGAGAGGGGGGCATATACTATAAGGGATATATATGTCAGCCTACCCACTAAATGAGGGTGTAAAGGGGCCAATACAGATGTGCAGTGTGTATAGAGATGAGGATGGTGCCAGAGTGAGGAGCCTAATATCTTTCTCTGGCAGATTCTGTGGATTCGTGGCTCGGAGAAGTTCTCATGATGGCCAAGAGCAGATGGAGAAGATAAAAAGGGAAGAACTCCGATCAGAGAAGACGTCCCCTGTGAGTCACCTGATATAACTACAGTGTAATGTATATGGTGTATAGAGCCTGTGTAGAGCTGGGTCAGCCTCTATATGACTGTATGAGGTGATAGTGATCTGTGTACAGTGGATTATTTAGTAGCAGCGGTGGTGTTAGTATGTGGTGGTATTAGTCAGTATGTGGTGGTATTATTTGTTACTATTTATGTGGTACTGTGTTTTATTGGATTTAGTATACTTTTGGTCAGTAACGATATGGTGGTTGTGGTGTAGCGGTAATATTTCCTTTCTATATACTGGTTATTGGTCATAGTACACAGGATTTGGTCAGTAACAGTATGGTGGTAATATGTGAGGTGATAATATTTCCCTCTTTTATACTGGTATTATTGGTAATATCAGTCTTGGTATACTGGATTTGGTCAGTAACAGTATGGCGGTAATATGTGTTATTGGTGGCTGTATCACTTTTGTATCTAAGTATACAGTGTTATCATGCAAAGAAAATTGTCTTATAGCGCGATTATACAGGCCAATAATTGGTAACAAGTGCTCCTTGGAAGCCCCATGTAAAAGTGCCAGAGATAAGCTGACAAGCAAATGTCCCATAGTCGGCTGATTTGATCTTTTGTGCATCTGTACAAATCATTGCTGGCGTCCGCACATCTCAGTATATTCCTGCCCTGCTGATTAGCAATGGTTTGCTGCTCTACACTGCCCCATATCACGCCGTGTAACTGGAGCCTTATTAATGTTACCATAGATAAGTATGGTGGCAGAAGGGTGGGCCCCAAGAATGATTTCCCCTGGTGGGCCCAAGGACTCCAGTCCGACACTGCTGGTATTAGTTGACAGTGATGAAAGGGTTAATATCGTACGCTGTACTAAACAACTACAAGACTGTCGTCTTCTCATTACATGGCAGATATATGGATAGCTTACATCCATTCTCATTGACCCTTAGTCTTTCATTAAAGAGACACAACAAATTTTTGGATAGACTTCAAGGAGCAGCGATGCCTGCAAGCCTCTAGAGATGTTATAACACCTCCTAAGAAGACGCATGGATGGACAGGAGTGCCATCCCTCTAAGAGCTAACAACACTATAGCCTCCAATGATTTCTGTCACTGGCTACTAGATGCATCATCCTACCTCAATGATTTACTTCTATTTAAAAATCTCCAGTCAATAATTTACTTCTATTTAAAAATCTCCAGTCTTCCAGTACTTATCAGCTGCTGTATGTCCTGCAGGAAGTGGTGTATTTTATCAAGTCTGACACAGTGCTCTCTGCTGCCACCTCTGCTCATGTCAGGAAGTGTCCAGAGCAGTAGAGGTTTTCTATGGGGATTTGCTACTTACAAGGACAGAGAGCACTGTTTCAGACTGTAAAGAATACACCCCTTCCTGCAGGATACACAGCAGCTGTTAAGTACTGGAAGACTTGGGATTTTTATATAGAAGTAATTTACAAAACTGTATCACTTTCTGACAACAGTTGATTCTGAGAGCAATTCTTTTTCGCCGGAGTACCCCTTTAATGAGAAAATAAAACAGTAAGTGTTAGTTTCCTGCAGCGCCTCTGCTGGGGAAATGAAACATTACACAGATCTCATTAAAATTCATAGGCTGTGTAATATGCCACCTTTACCCAAACTGGCCCAGTCTTACTCTTACCGTACGGCCACAATCTAAACCTGTAAAAAAATAAATTGGACAATATGGAAAATCTTAGATGTCAATGTCACATTTTATGCAATTAAATGTGGGGCCATAAAAACAAGTGCAAATCAAATTATAAGTCTTGTAGTCGCCCAAAGCAAATCAATTCGTTTACAGAATTTAATCATTTCCAATCTGCTGTAGAAATATGAGCGCTAGAAGCTGACTGCTCGATAGGGCAATGCCACGATCGCTCTCGTCTTACCTACATCAGTCTGTATATTGTGCTCCCTGGATGAAAATATTTATTATAAGAAACGCCAAGACCTAATATACAGATAGATATCAGCTTAGCATCAGCTATAGCAGCAGAGAAGCTACCGGGGAGGAGATGAAGCCAGAGATACATGCCAGCAGCTAGGATTACTCACTGGTTCAATACGGTAATATGTGGGCACGCTGTCTGGGACTGAAGTGGCTGGCGCTTCTTTAACAATTACTTACAGACTGTTTAAGTTAAACTCCCTTTATTTTGACACTTACAACACAGCTTTAAGACTCTCTTCTGATAGAAGTTTACATGGCCCTGAGATGGGCTATTTTAAGCCCAGCAGAGAAAGAGCCTGCCGGGCATGGCCTAGTGCTGAAGTTACTGAAATTAAAGTACAGAACTGAATTGTGGTGATTTATCCTAAGAATGGAGAAATTATCCTAAGGCTACATTCACATGACCATATAAATGGCTCATGTGAAGTCCATAAGCTGTGTGATCCTCCCCCCCCCCCATACTAGTCATCATATACTTTCTTCTACCCCTATGCCCCCTAATTGACAAAGCTGGAATGTCTTATTCCGTGCATACAATCAACAATTCAAATAAAATTCTATCAAACGAATAACGATTTCTTGTTGGTCGTTTAATCGTGTGCTATTACACTAGATGATTATCGTTCAAATCCGAACGATCTAACAATTTTTTTAAGCAATAATCATCGTGTAATGGGGCCCTAAGAACTGAGGGAGGCTATGACTGGGTCTGGGGGAGTGAGCCGTGTGAAGCATTAGTGGCAAGTGGCAAGTACGTGAAGAGAGGTTTGTGGGCCACAGGGCTCTCAGTAACAGGACCAGTTATGGAGAGTGACCCTCCTCCTGTAAACATAAGTGGTTTTGTTGAGCAAGGTATATGTAGAATGTTTAGTTGTGACACGTTGAGCAGGTCCACGTAAGGGTTAACATTGACCGGACTGAAATTAAAGTTGGATTGTGCACAAATTGGGTTCTGGAGCGTTTAATGAGTGTGCCCATCGACAACTAGAGTGCACAGTAACAGTCAGGCATATTGTGCCTTCCTATGGAAACTGTAGCCACTAGTCGTGTCATGCCACTGTTGTTCCTTGAGGTAAAGGAAACCTGCCATTACTGTTATGGTGCCCTATCTACAGGCAGCATGAAATTGAGAAAGACCGCCTTAGTTATTACAACCCAATGAAAAACAGCCCTCCATGGTACAGATATTTAGTTAAAAGGGAATGTGAAAGAGCAACATACAAAACTCTCACCTTGGGTGGTTGTGCAAAAGCACAAATCTCCACAGTGTGTAAATGAGGGAGCACACCACAGCCTTTCCTATGGACTCCACACCGGGGTTGAATCAGACAAAACACTCCGCTCCGAGAACAGCATAGGTGATGCAAGGCATAGGTCACACAAGGAACCATGTCAGCAGGTGAGTATGAGAAAAGGTTACTTTATTCTGAAAAACACTCAACGCACTTTGAAACCATTTTCTTTCTCACACTTGAGAAAGAAAGCGGTCCGGTTTCAAAACGAGTTGTGTGTCTGTAAGCATAAAGTAACCTTTTCTCATACTCACCTGCTGACAAGGTTCCTGGTGTGACCTGCACCTTGCATCACCTATGCGGTTCTTGGAGTGGAGTGTTTTGTCTTAGTTATTACAATGACCTACAATCCATTCCAGAAAAATACTAGTTTTAAAACCAGAGAGAATGCTGCTTAGGGTCCTATTACATTGTCCGACTAGGGCCGATCATTTTAGTAAACAATTGCCTATCTGCTAGATCAGTGCTCGTTTATTGAACCTATGAGACGGCCTGATAATCGGGTAGTAAGGGCTGCATGAACATTGTTAGCAATGTCCATGCAGCCCTTGTCCAAACACCTGACACCTTACCTCTCCCCACTCTAAGTCTTCTCTCCTGTGCTCTGCAGCTGCCTGGTCCCGGCGGCAGCAGTGGCAGCTGACAGGCTGCTCAGCATATCACAGGCCGGGACCGCCGCAGTCTATGATTGCCGCCGGGACCAGGAGGCTGCGTAGCACAGGAGAGAAGCCCGGGAATAGTCAGCCGCCGGCCATTCATCGCTATTACACATAGAGATGCACGGTCGGCACCTGACGATTTTAGGTCTAAAGCTAAAACAAAGATCAGCCGTTGATTGTTGTCTCTATTACATGAAGCAATAATCGGCTGATATCGCTCTGTGTAATAGGGCCCTTAGAGCCGCTGGGATGGACCCTGATGGCTTCTGGTCTTGACTGATCTTTCCTTTCTATTTACAAGGAGAGATATTTCAATCAGACTTGGTGGGAGGAGACAGCTGGGACTGTCCCATTGACTCTAAGCTCCATTCCCGTCTGGTGGAGCGGCTTGAGACTAAAGACAAGTTCCATTTAAGTAAATCCTTTAGTTTCACCAGCATGTTATGCAATTGTTTATTTAAAGGGGAACCCTCCACCACCTCTTACAAGTCTCTCAAAGGGTCTATGGAAAGAGTAATCCTGGTCAGATAACATCTTTAATATAACACAACCACTGAATATCAGAATTACATTACTTCCTTTATTACACAAATGACATTTCTGATCTTGGTGCAAACAGGGTAGTAGATAACATAAGGAGTCTTAGTACTTACAATGTAGCAGCAAAGAGGGGAGAAGGCGTGCGTCCCGCAGACATACAGGTGGGTTTCATTAAACCTCTGCAAGAGCCTTATATGGTTGAAACACTCAGTCTACAGACAAAGGAAAAAGGAGAAATGATTAGGTTCTAGCACTGGAGCACTAAATTCTGCTGGGGAAAATACTAACAAATCTTACATTCAACAGTAACTGGTTCAGAGAGTTACTTGAAAGTGGTAGTGTGGCACTAAGAAATTATTCACAGAATAACACACATTACAAAGTTATACAACTTTGTAATGTATGTTATGTCTGTGAATCACCCCCTTCCCGTGTCCCACCACCCCCGCACGTGTACCCGGAAGTGTGGTGCATTATACATACCTGATCCGTGTCGCGCATGTCCACCATCTTGTGCCAGGACGTCATCTTCGGACAGCCAGCCTAACCGCTCCGACCGTCCCTAGTGCCGGGCGCCTTCTGCAGCGTCATCAGCTGCTCAGCCGCGATTGGCTGAGCACAGTTATGCTCAGCCAATTGCGGCTGAGCATCTGATGACGCTGCAGAAGGCGGCCGGCACTAAGGATGGTCGGAGCGGTTCGTCCATCCGTCCGAAGATGACGTCCTGGCACAAGATGGTGGACATGCGCGACAAGGATCAGGTATGTATAATGCACCACAATTCCGGGTACACGTGCGGGGGTGGTGGGACACGGGAAGGGGGCGATTTACAGACATAACATACATTACAAAGTTGTATAACTTTGTAATGTGTGTTATTCTGTGAATAATTGTTTACCGCCGCACTACCACTTTAAGATATACTGTAAATGCAGAAAGACTTAACATAAATAACTTGATCAGACCATACTTAATTACAGGATACTCTAGAAAGTAACCATTTATTTAATGTTAATGTTTTTAATGTTAATTTGTAATATAACTTCAATAAAATAAACATGTTTCACTTCTACATTAACTTCCGTTCAGCGGCAGCAGTAAGGGGGGACACAGCCTTCTCAGCTGCCTCCTATGTAAGAGTCAGGGAACCACAGGGCTATCTAAGCCCTGCAGTTCCCGGTCCCCTGCGTGTATATGACGCCATTATTATAGTAATAATTAAAAAAAAACCTCTGACTTCCAGATTCCATAATATATCAAAGAAATACACAAACACTATAATCAGAACAGCTCCTTTTAATCATAAATGATTGTAAAATTTTAGCTTGTCAGTAAATATCTGGCACAAAATCTGGGAGCCTGTATTGTACTATGTCTGCATTGCTTTGGCAAATTCATTGCTCACTGCAAGCCAAGGGCATAACTAGAAATGGCTGGGTCCCATAGCAAACTTTTTATTGCCTCCCCCGGGGAGGGGTAAGCTGCAGCCAGACAGCATTGACAGTGGCCTGTTTCTCCCAGAACAAAGGACAAAGCAGCTGAAATCCAACATACTCTGCACTTTGCCAGGAAAAAGTTATAGAGGCCGCCATACACTTCAGACAGCTGATCAAACATGATTACTTTAGTTGGTTCTGCTAACTTTTGTCTATAGTGTATGACGCCTTTAAGTTTTCTTCTACAGCACTGGGCCTAAATATATGATCAACTCAAATCACAAGAATTAGCACTTTACAACGACACAGGAACAGAACAGCTTTAATGTTGTTTACATCCATAATAATCTAAAAAATATGTCCAGATGTTCTATCCAACAATGACTGGACATACAGATATACTAGAAATTAGGGGGAAATCTCTTTAACCAGCCCAAATCCATGCTATTTCCCTGATATTATCCAGAGACATTTACATTTTTAGTACATGCTCATCACTATTTTTTTTATTTTCTCTTTTAGTATTGTAATAAGTATTGTAATACTTTTTGCATTTTGTTTTCTGTGATACATATGGTCTTGGTTTGCATTCAACCAAGGGCAGCATCTGCATAAAGTTTGTATGTTTTCCCCATGTTTGCGCAGGTTTCCTCCTAGCACTGTTTCTTTCCACACTCAATAAACAAATACATACGCATATTTAAAAAATACATACAATAAATAATTGTTTTTTAAAAATCACTAAAACAAAATTGCTAAAAAAATAAATAAATTATCTGAATTGTGAGACACACTTAAGATAGGGAATAATGTAGGTGAGACAACCTCTGTGGAACAGGTTAATATATATATATATATATATATATATATATATATATATATATATATATATATATTATTTATTTTTTTAAGCAGCAGTTATTTAGCACTGTGTATAGCCAGCCCGTGACAGCAGTAGTGATGCACGATGCACCGAAATATCGATACTTCTATCGATATTTCGGTCAGAAAACGGTTCGATACCAGGATTTCCTGGCATCAATACTTCATGTTAATCTGCATAATAGCGCAGATTAACATGAAGTATGGTGCAGAGAACACGGCCGGAAGCTACGTGAGCGCCGGCCGTGTTCTCTGTGTGCCGCTCCCTGCCCCCTGGTGTCCCCTCCTCCTCCCGCGAGCTCTCCGCTCCCAGCGGCGCCAAATTTAAATAGCCGGCACACAGCGATCGCTAGTGCCGGCTATTTTAAAGGGTAGATGCCGCTGTCATAACCGACAGCGGCATCTAACCCCTGCAGAGCCGCTCCATATGCAGCACGAGTCTGCTGCATATGGATCGGCCCCTCACTGCTAATGACTGCGGCCCGCAATCCCGTGGGCGGCAGTCATTCAACCATTCCAAATACGGGACCCGCCGGTGCTGCGGCAGCGGTCCCTTACACCAGCCAGTTCCCCAACCTCCGGGTCCACAATCCTGTCGCGCCCCCCCCCTTCCCGCGGGGCCCACCGATACAGTGGCACAACATCTCCCAGAATACCTTCTTGTGGGGAGTTGTTGTTCACAAGGAGGCATGCTGGGAGTTGTTGTGCCAGGAGGCTGCTAATGCATTACAACTCCCAGCAGCATACCTCCTTGTGCACTACATCCCCCAGCATACCTCTTTGTGCACGAGGAGGCATGCTGGGAGTTGTAGTGCACAAGAATGTATGGTGCACGGAGTTGTGTCAGGAGCTGCACAACTGTAATTCCCAGCATACCTCCTTGTGCACTACAACTCCCAGCATACCTTCTTGTGGGGAGTTGCAAAGCACAAGGAATTATGCTGGAAGTTGTTGTTCACCAGGAGGTATGCTGGGAGTTGTAGTGCACCAGGAGGTATGCTGGGAGGTGTAGTGCACAAGGAGGTATGCTGGGAGTTGTAGTGCACCAGGAGGTATGCTGGGAGGTGTAGTGCACAAGGAGGTATGCTGGGAGGTGTAGTGCACAAGGAGGTATGCTGGGAGTTGCAGTTGCGCGGCAGCAGCCTTTCAAAACATCCCAGCATACCTTCTTATGCACTACAACTCCTAGCATACCTCCCTGTGCACTACAACTCCCCACAAGAAGGTATTCTGGGAGTTGTTGTGCACAGGGAGGTATGCTTGAGGTTAGAGGGGAATAAAAAATGTAAAAAAAAGTGTTTTAAAATAAAACAAAACAAAAAATAAAGGTTCTAATAATCCCCCCTTTTCCCTTTTTTTCAAAAAAAAGTAAAAAAAAAAAAAAAAAGAACATACATGTATCCATTACATGTGAATTGTCCGAACTATAAAATGTAACAGTGATCAAGAAGTCACATAAATAAAAATGTTGTGCATGGGGGGGAACATATCTGTAGTCAGGGAAAAGGGAAATTATATTTGTATTTTTACGTGTTTTTTTTTCTCAAACTTTTTATTTAGTATCGAATTGGTATTGAGTATCGAAATCCAAAAGCTGGTATCGGTATCGAACTCAAAATTTTGGTATGGTGACATCCCTAGACAGCAGTGATGCAGTAAGCAGTCTGTGCTTCTCCCTGGAGGGTCAAGCTGTCTCTGACAACCGGTCCTCCTCTTCTATCAGAGCTGCAGACTCTGCAGTCATGGACAGGCTCGATATCCAGGTTTTAGGTGATCTGCAAGCAGTTAAAGGGGTTATCCAGCGCTACAAAAACATGGCCACCTTTCCCCCTCTCTTGTCTCCAGACTGGGTGGGGTTTCAAACTCAGTTCCATTGAAATAAATGGAGCTTAATTGCAAACTGCACCTGAACTGGAGACAAGAGAGGAGGAAAAGTGGCCATGTTTTTGTAGCGCTGGATAGCTCAGTAGCTTGTAGCTCAGTCTTTCCTTTATTACCTGTTCCCTGTTTCTAGTCCATTCCTGGCTTTTGCTCAAAAAAATCTGACAGATAATCTGTTGGTGTAATAAGGCCCTTAGTCCCATCCTGCCATGAGGATATGCAACTACTGACATACTATCACAATATCTATATAGAAAAATGGGAGATACAGGACCGCACTCCGGGATCACTGATCACACTCTTACCTGGTTGTTTCGGCCTTTGTCCTGGCAGGCCTTGGTCTCATTAGAATTAACTTCCCAGCGGATCTAGAACAAAGAGAGATAATGCAAAGTTAATATGGCTGTCAGGTTAAAAAGATTTGTAACCATTAGTGAAGACTTTTCCATTCTGAATGGGCAGTATATGGCTAAAGCCGCTACTATTCATAACCAATAAACAAAGCAATATCAATCATCCATAAAACCATTTATAAGGAGTTGCCATCACACATACAACGTGGAATGCTGTAGTCAAACTATATAATACTGGTGTCAACTATTTCTACTTCTGGATCTCCCTTTTTGGACTCTGCCGGAAGCCATTTTTGTCCCCTCTACAAGAATGTAGTTGGTGGCACCACTAATGCTCTTCAAAGCTTTGTTCTGTGTTGGAAATAGGCGCCTGCTGTTCTCATCCATACACATGCACCTTTTTTATTCAACTTCTATTCATCAGTATTAGAAAAAAAAGGGAGCAGATGATGAAAGGGATCACATACATTACAATGGAATTGTTCCCTAAAGGCTGTTACTGGGACTTGTGTAGTCAGATATACCACCTTCATATGAATAATTGCTCTAAAAACTCTGGGTAAGCAGTTGATTTTGCTAGAGAAGCCTGGCTGAAAATCAAGAACTATATGGCAGCCATTCATGTATGACACCTGCTAATAAATACATTTGTAAAAACCCTTACAGATGGAAAGGACAAACATAATACCTTTTGTCTAAATCAATCAATAGACGAAATCACCACCTTAAACGGTACTCAAGCCGGGGGGGGGGCACTTTTTTGCTGGGACCGGGGAGGAGGTGGCTGAGGGAAAAGACGTCCACTCACCTCCCCGGTTCCAGCGCCGAGATGATACGTCTTCAGAACAGACCATCAATATTAAAGGGATTGGACACTTTATAGTAAGATAGTTCAGTGTACAGTACAGTACCTTTACTCTGTCCATACTCTGTCCATAAGATGGCCAACATAGAAAAGAAAGTGCACTGCCTTATTGTTCACCACGGATGCCTATGGAAGACTCTGGTGGCAGAGCATGGTCACATGCTCCATGTCGGCCATCTTATGGACAGACTCACCACAGAGCAGGGCAGCCCAGCCTGGAGGAGGGGAGTCTGATTTTAGCTTTATGAGGTACACAGGGAGCTGCTGTCAGTATATACAGTGAGTACAGTTACTAATTCTGTACACAGAACAATTTTACTATTAAGTGGCCAACCCCTTTAAATCTGCAAGTGTCCAACCGTCACCACTGCCATTCAGCTGTTTGAAGAGTCTTCCACAATTTCCGCAATTGTACAACTGCAGCCACTTTAAATAGCTGATCGGCAGTAATGCTTCAACGTGAACCTTTGCCAAACTAAGATGAATATTCTATACAGAGGATAGGCCATCAATGACAGCAATATTTTTTGTAAAACCACCACTGCAATTCTTTGGGGGGCCAAACTCTGAGGTGGATCTTGCAGGAAGAAGCATATGTTTTTCCTAAAAATTTACCATTTTATTTGAATCCGCCCTTGACTTTAACCTCAAAAACTGCAATAAAAACCATGTATGTGACACTACCCAAAGGAGGTTGTGCCGCATTAGATGGTAGGCGACAATCACCTGTGGGATTTTTATGTTTTGCAGCTCTTCCCCATTAAAGTAAATAGAGATGAATTGCAATACCCAACACAGTCCATTGATTAATGTCTTTTTTCCAATCCTGGACAAACCCTTTAAAGTTCTCTTCCTAGCTGCAATGTAGTCTAAATGTAAATTGAAATTGTTGCTGTCTGATATCTAAAATCCAAAGACCCACGGGCAATTTCTTCACTCCAACCATTGATACTTTTAGCGAATTACAAATTTACATGCTGTTCCATGATGCGTCACACTGTAAACAATTTGTCACACTCATATCCTCATAGTGGTTAGTGATGTGAAGATCTGTGCAGTCAATTACACAGAAGAGGACTTCTTCATCCATGGAGATTAAAAAAAGTGACTTAAAAGCAATATATGGCTGAGTTGCCATGATTCATCTGACTTGTGTAACTTGGCATAGGAAAATCAATAGCAATTTTACATCTGCCCTTAGGATACAAGGAGTGCCCTACTATCATCTGCTTAGTCACTAAGATGTCAGGGATCACATATGTCATTACTGCTGTCACCGATTTAATATCTCACTGACAGCAGTACTGATACTTCTGTTTACGTGTGCAATGACTCAGAGACTTGCTTCAGGCTTATACTTGCACAGAAGAATATGGAGGACTGTGGCACATATGACATCCTGATGCTGGTTGGGGTCAGAATGATGTGCAATGGGCAGTGCCAGGATGTTACATACGGTGGCACCAAAGAATAGTCACTGAGCCAGGCCTGCAGAGGGGACCAGAGAATGGGGAGAGGGGAGTAAGTAAAAAGAAAAAAAAACCCACACATATAGGTGTCATGCACGGAAATATTGCTCTTATGGTGGGTACTTTTTCTGGGCTTTCAGTCTGTAAATAGTATAGGAGCTAGAGTTGGGTGGATAGTGTCCAGGGTGCGGGATGGGTGCCCGTCGGGTGGGGAGGGGAGCATGCATCCTGGGTATTCTGAGTGAGAGATTGAAATAAATCAGAATGACCTACATCACTATTTAAAGCTAATATTTTCTACATCAGACAAGCCATTTTAGCCAACACTCCAACCTACATTTCTATAGTTAGTTAACAGCCATTAAAATTAAAGGGTGTAGGTTATTAAGAAATTTAAAACTCAAAGAAACATCTGAGAAAAAAAAAACGTACCGTTCTTCTGGACCTCTGAGAAATGTCACTGGAGTTTAGAGAGAAGATGGCACCTCTTGCCCCCACGTACAGAATTCCATTTTCATCTTCCAGTAGTAAAGTGCTGTAATTCTTCACATTGTCGCTAAACCATTTTGCATCAGAAAGTTCTGTGGAATAAAAAAAAATATCAAGAATAAGGTTTTATTGATAACACAATTAACAATACTATTTGTTGATATAATACAGGTTGTTCTACAAAGTATAGAAAAAAAATTAAAATATTCTCTGGCTTAGAAAATATGTATTTCCATGGAGAAGCCTATAGAGGCTGTTTTGTCCCTATAATCACTGTTCATATGGACATCACAAAGGGTGTTGCCCACTAAGGACCATGGTATGTGTGCAGAGAGATGATCTATAACAGCAGCACCTGCTCTGGCAGACCTGTCACACCCTTTCATTACATAGATATGGTGGTTTTACACGGAGCGATAATTCGCCCAATCGCACGAATAACGATTTTGAATGAACAATTTTTTTTTTTTATAACGATCGGCGTTTAGACGGAACGATACATCGTACGGAATACTCGTTTTGCGATCGTTTTGCGATCGCTTAAGCCTATCTCACACATAGGGGAAATCGTTGAAAGACTGTTTACTCTGAACGATCTGCGAATTTTTTGCGAACGATCAACGACGATTTGAGAACTTGTTGAAAGATCAAAATGAACGATTTTTCGCTCGTCGCTTGATCGTTCGCTGCGTTTACACGTACGATTATCGTTCCAATTCGACCGTGATCGTGCAAATTCGAACAATACATCGTTCCGTGTAAAACCACCAATAGTCTTTAATTTCAGTAGTTGGTACGATTCCCAACATTTTTACAAATCATTAATCTACCAAAAATACTCCCAAGCCTAAAAAAAAGCTTGGAGGTCTTGGCCACTAGATGTCTCACTGTCACTACAATCTGCTGTCCACTGCCTGTAGTTAGGTTTAAAATGTCTCTACAACCAGCTTTAGCAAGACAGAAAACAGGAAGGGTGCAGAACCCCAGTGCACCAATAACATCTCCCCTCTATACATGCCATCCATATTAGTCTACTGTGTAAATCATGGGTCTCCAAACTGCGGCCCTCCAACTGTTGCGAAACTACAATTCCCATCATGCCTGGACAGCTAAAGCTTTGGATTTGGCTGTCCAGGCATGATGGGAAATGTAGTTTTGCAACAGCTGGAGGGCCGCAGTTTGGAGACCCATGGTGTAAATCATCATCCTTGCACAGTGCAAACCTGTTCAGTGTACTTTCACCAGCACTATGTCATAGCAGAGCAAAGATGAGTAAATGCTGTCATTGGAGAAATAAGTACTACAGTCAAATAGCTTAGCTCTGGTAATGCAAATAACCTGGTGACAGAGAGGCCTCACTTTCTAAGATTTCCAAATCACGATATTAACAAAGTAAACCTGTCTAATACAGCAATACAATTGGTGATGTGCACACTGGATAAACAGGTCCACTGCAGCAATATATTGAAGAAAATCCATGTATTACCTATAAAATGTACAAAGTTAAGTTAAAAATATAACATATGACACTTTACATTGTGTGACCCTAAATCAGCTTGGAGGTTACTTTACATTATAAAGTAAACTCCAAGCCAAACTGGGGTCACACAATGTGAACCCTCTGGTCATCTGAGGTAGATAAACTTAAATCCCTGGGATTTTCAAGGTGGATGAACTTGCATTACCTGTTCCTGGCCCTTTAAAAAATGGGTCATGTTCCAAATACTAAACCATAAAAACAGAGATTGTGACATAGCTCAGCTATTCTCTCAAGGTGTCTTGTAGCTGAAATTTTACAAATCTTTCTTCCACCTTAAACCTGCAAATCAAGTCTATGAAACAGGTTTTTCTAATTTTTTCAGATTTATTTTTCAGAGGCAAATAAACAAGTGTAAACTATGGAAGCCGATGTATTTCAGGATATTCCTTCCATAAACATGGAGGTGAGAACTTCAGCCTGAAAAGTATAGTGCAAGGAGGGAGGGAGGGAGGGAGGGAGGGGGGGTCTGTCAACGCAACAGACTGAATTTACATCTGGGTATCTTTTCAAGGTCAACTAGGTCCAGGTGCACTGCTTACATGTATGTTCAATTATTCATAGTAAAGCTGTCCATATACATTAAACTAAACCTTATGGTTTTGGCAAAACTGGACAAGCACCTACTTTATACAGTGGCCTCCAAATTCTCTAACTGCAGAACACGGGGAGATAGAGGTTTTGCAAGTTGGATTTATCTTTCCAGTTGATAATCCGCCACTAGAGTAAGATGGCGACTCACCCCACCTTATGGACATGAATCATATGATAGCTGTCCTCCGAACAGCTTAGGACCTTAATTTTTACTAATAGGAATAGTGCTCTTGGGTAAATTTTCATGCTCGTTTGAAGACATTTTTGTGACTTTCCTGTTCATCTGGAAAGGGAGCTTGCAGAAACCCAAGCACATACTGCAGAAATAAACCCATTTTGTTCTAGTATGTAAAAAGATTTTTAGTTGCACAAATTCTGCAACAAATATGTAAATGCACACCTAAAAGGGGGCTTTGGCACCATGGCCTCTTGCCCCTCAACCACAGCATAAGGGATAATCGTAAGATTGGCCCAAAAATACATTGGGAACAAGAGTTTCTAAGAACCCACATACCAGTTTGTGTAATCTGTAGTCTAACCCCCTGAACTCATACTTATTCACTTATCCTGGGCATAGGATAAGTAGGAGCCTAGGTGCAGTGATATCTGCCCACTCTTGTCGGCACAGCTCTCGGGAGGTACATACTGTATCTGACAATCTATTTTCTATCCCATGACTGGCGCTTTACAAGTCTGATAAGAAGACTCAGTTGTACTTGTACTATCTGTAAAATTCCTTGACATAAATAGGCCTCTTCTGCTTTTCAAGCATGATCCAATCACTTTACATATCACCTCCATATCTGCTTCAGTTCTTGGCAAGGAGAAGAAATACAGTACTTTTGTCCAATTCCACGTTCACATAAACCTCCTCTGCCTATTCTCTCATGGGAATGAATTATATACTATGGCAGACACACTGCAAACAAATCTATAGGATATAACTCGATAACTAGAAATTGCTATTGACTGCGGTCAAGGAACTGAAAAAGAAAATTAAATGATTCTTTTTAAAATGTGGTCTTGAATATTTAAAGGGGTTTTCCAGTTTTGAAACCCATGGGGGGGATTTATCAAACATGGTGTAAAGTGAAACTGTCTCAGTTGCCCCTAGCAACCAATCAGATTCCACCTTTCATTTTCCAAAGAGTCTGTGAGGAATGAAAGGTGGAATCTGATTGGTTGCTAGGGGCAACTGAGACAGTTCCACTTTACACCATGTTTGAAAAATCTCCCCCATGTTCGTATATCCCATTAGATCACACTGAGCTAAAGGAGGGGTCCTCAAACCCCCATGTATTCGCTGAGAGCAGTAACAATAGGAATCTATCTGGAGGACCCAACATTCTAATACAATGTAAATAACAAATTCACTCAAATGGGCAGCATACAATTCTTTATTTCACCTGTGGAGGCACTACAGAGGAAATAAACACTTGCAGCTGATAATAGTTTGGGGTCCCATCAGTGAAACAATATGTAATTAGGTTATTTAAAGGGGAAACATAATTTTAAAAAATGTGAAACGAAAACCCTTTAACCATATAACCAGGCATGGACATTTTACATACAAGGTCATATAGTAATACAAACAACAACAACGGCTATCTGTATGTGATATGACTGCTGCTGTACAAGAGCAGTCAACAATGAAGAATGAAAGTGGATATATTCCCGTATTAAAGGCAAAGCTCCGGCTTCGCTGCTACATCCGAAAGCTTGGCACAATAGTGGTTGCTAAGCAACAACCTCTAGTCAGAAGGAAAGCAGCGCTGCGTTTTATACCGCCTGCCAGTCGCCATGGTGTGGCCTCAGGACACAAGGTGGTTCACGCATTCAGCTTATCTGCTGACTCAGTATTTCAATCCTCAGGAGGGAAAACAAAGTAATAGCTGGAGGCCGCTGCTCTCCACAATGCAACCTACCTCCCCAGAGATGGCCAGGTTAATCGAGCCAAGTACAGCAGCACCATAATGTGAAAATATGTATTCAGGAAGATCAAATATAATATAGCATGAACATCCTGTAAACTGGCATCATGAACATCCTGTAATCTGGCACCATGAACATCCTGTAATCTGGCACCACGAACATCCTGTAATCTGGCACCACGAACATCCTGTAATCTGGCATCATGAACATCCTGTAATCTGGCATCACGAACATCCTGTAATCTGGCATCACGAACATCCTGTAATCTGGCATCACGAACATCCTGTAATCTGGCATCATGAACATCCTGTAAACTGGCATCATGAACATCCTGTAATCTGGCACCATGAACATCCTGTAATCTGGCACCACGAACATCCTGTAATCTGGCATCATGAACATCCTGTAATCTGGCATCACGAACATCCTGTAATCTGGCATCACGAACATCCTGTAATCTGGCATCATGAACATCCTGTAATCTGGCATCATGAACATCCTGTAATCTGGCACCCAGTGCTTTGGAAACTGTTGAAGTGCACTGCAAGTTTATGGAATGGGAATAGTCTCACTAAATCAGAAGCGGAATATTACAAAGGTTATAAATGATAACCTTTCACTTAATAGGTGATAAGTATTTGAGTGTTGAGGGTCCAATTGCTGGGACCCCCATCAATTACAAGAACAGGTCCTTCCCCCACCAAGTAATGAAGCCGCAGCGTGGATTATCAACCACTACTCCAGTCACACTTTATGGGACTTCTGAAGAGTGCCATACAAGTAATGTTTACATTTGTCATGTAGGACTGATACCTGTCCTGTACTGTATGCAAATATGAAATCTTAGGTGTGAACAGAGTCTTAAAGTATTACTGCCAGTTAAAATAAATATAAAAAATAAAATAAAAACTTTTGTGCTGAAACCCCACCAATCACTAGCTATAGCTGGTAGAAGTAAGATGGGGTTTATTATATTCTATTATTATTATTATACTCTAACCCAGATGGTTTGATAATCTAGCACAATGTGAGTTCATTTTATATTTGAATCCCATATAATTAAACAAAAAAGGACCACTTGGATTTTTGGACAATGGATTTTGCCTGGTATTAAAGTTCATCTACCGAAATGAAAGAGATTGAGCTGCCATGTCACACACAACCTGTGGATATGGGTGGCACTGTAATACAAGAAAGCAATCATGTTTTTCAAATGCTTTCCCCCTTAAAAGGAATCTGTCAGCTCCAATTCAGGTTCCAATCTGCTGACAATATTAGACAGCTGTTAGGACAAGGAGACACATGGTACCGTTCACATATCCAGCTGTTCTTCCAGAACTTAGAAAAATGCTTCTATTCAATAGTACAAAGACCTAACCCTGTTTATCACTTAGTTTCCAGGTGTCAATCATGCAGGATGGGAGGAGAGAGGAGACGTGGTGTGTGCACCGGGTTGTGTGGTGCCCAACCGCCGGGATGATGTTATGTCGGTAGTTGAATACAGCTCAGCCAATGGTGGTATAGTCTTGATGCCAGTGCTAAACAGGTATGGTGTTGGACCTGCTTTTAGTTGTTTATGGCTGGCTGTATTGACCCCTAATAGTCGGTGACCTGCCGGGTTGTGATGGGTCCCTTGGGCTCTTATCATGGTGGTCCGGTGTAGACTTACTACAGCTGTGCGACATACAAAAATATATCCAGTGACATCTTGTGGTAAAACCTGAGAATGCACCCTCATTACCACTTTACTACAGGACTTTTACTACAGGTGCCCAAACTAGAAACACCCGTGGTGGGACACCACAGTGGCATTCCAGCTTGCAGTTATTTAGGAGCTCAGGGAAGCCTCTGACTCTTTGTACCAGAGAATAAAAACATTTTTTCTACATTCTGAAAGCACAACTGGATATATGAAAGGTACCATGTGTCTCCCTAACCTAACAGCTATATAAAAACTGATAGATTCCCTTTAAGAAAGCCATGAGAACATTCTGCTGATTCCACTGAAGAAACGCCAGGCAGAGAGGCAATGTATGAAAGCCTAGAGAAAACACGGCAGATCACAACCAAGATTTATGGCTGTAGGACAGAACAATTATGATAATGTAAACACTCTAAACGCGGGAGAATTATGGATTCATGAGGACTTTATTTCTCATTACCTCTGTAATCCACTGGAGTGTACTTGGAGAAGAGGCGAATAAGCAGAGAAGCCATTCCTATCTATAACCATGGAGTATTCTTATTAGTAGGAAACAGAGCAGCGGGTTACTGACAAAATGCCCCCGGAATCACTTAACTAACCGGCACAATGCAGGATGTTTTCACATATAAGACGTATATATATACATATATGTATATATATATATATATATATATATATATATATATATATATATATATATATAAAACAATCATGGTATCAGTATATGACTGAACAAACACCAGAAGAACAAAGTCTGCCTGAGCAACACATCAAGAATGTAGAGCCTTACTCACCCTCAAGACTTATCCACTTACTATGCAGCTAGATAACTATTATGCGACTTAGGGATCGTTGGTCACATGATCCCAGCCACAACCAAAACCACTGTGTAGCTTTAACCTTGCAGTACCTCAGCTCTTATTACACTAATGGCTTAGATAGAGTAAATAGAGCTGAGCTGTAGTAGGGTTAAAGGGGTACTCCACTAAAGAAAGCAGGTTTTTATTACACGAATGGGCAGTTTGTCTACAGCACATCCTAACTCACACCTCGAAGCTGCAGAAAATCCTCACTTCCTGGTCCACTTTGTCTCCACTGTGTCCTCCCCCTCCCTTCTGAGACCGAAGTCACATGATTTAGGTCTCTTCTGTTGCCAGGCAAGCTGTAACAACTCACATGTAATCTTGCCCACTAAACGTCACACCAATCAGTGATCACCTGGCCAAGGGGCAGGGAACCAACAGAACAGTGACAGCCTCCATAGAAGTAAAGGGAAAGGGAAACACAGTTGTTTTATCCCTCTCCTCCTAATCTATCTATGTGGATGGATAATAATAATATGTGGATGAATAGATAGATATTTTGTTTAGAGTGTAAAGCAGAAGCAGATTGATCCAGCGATGGGCAGACACTACAAGATAAGGCAGATTCTTGGCAATTGGTTCTAAGGTGCAATACAGGCTAGGAGATGTATTTTTTTAGCCGGCGCCATCTTGGATATGGAACAGCTTTTAGAGAAAATAGTAACTCAAGAACGAACAGCGGCACCTTAACAGACCGGAGATGGCTCCAAATACTCAGGGGGACTTGGTAAAACCAGCTAGGTTTGGGAGCATTTAATTTTTTAGCTCTTGGATAGAATACCCCTTTAAAGCTACAATACCTGCAATACCAAAACATAGCCATGGAACAGGTGTGCCTTTTGTTTTTTTGAGGAAAGCAGAAAATACATCTTATCCCATATAACTCATTTAAAACTATGTTCGCTATTTTCTTCATCTATAAAGTACAAATTTTTACATGTAGAAAAAATACAAAATAGCTGTTTATGGGCTATTCTTTTGCTGTAGCCCATAAAATGGCTGCAAATACTGCTTTAAAAAAAGGTGGTAAAAACTGTTGAAAAATGTAAGGCTCAAAAATCAATACGTGCACACCCTAAAATCACTAAATTTAAGTTGGCGATGACATTGGAGCTGTGGCACAGTGCTCTCGCCCTCAACCCTCACAATGGAGATAAGTGACTGACAAATACATCAGACAGCGTTTATCTTTGAGGAAACAGAGGGTTGGATAGGCGCAAAACCAGCCCGGCTGATCCTCATTCTCCCGAACAGGAGAAACTTGGGGACAATGGTGCTGGAAACTAGATTTGACCAGGGTAATAGTTGCAGTTGCATGCCCAGGTTACCGCATTATACTTCAGCATCCTTTTTATGATGGGAATCGAATGTATATCCAGAAAAGAGTACATTAATGCAGTGTGAACCTAGCCTTATGGCTGTATCCGTGTTCTCCAGGATTCCCTAGGGCTGCAGCTGTAGGGAATCAAACAACGAGCATTTGGGTTGTGATAACATTGCTGAACACAAACAAAGAATAAGGTTATTGATAACTATGAGTTCAGCAATGCAATGGAAACAATAAAATGGACAGGTATGATGCTCAGATAGAACATACTTCACACAGCAACTTGATTGTCTTGACATAAGGATTTCACGCCCCGCTGCCAGGGACGGAGCAGGCAGAATAACTCAACAGGCAACATTAAAGTTTAATTTGTGTCATCACTCACCTTAATCCTCAATTCATGGATCAAAGGCCCCGGAATAACCAGCACATAACTTCTTTCATGCATGTGACCTATTCACTGACACTTTATCTCTTGGACAATAAGCACATTAGTATAATATCTTCATCCACAGCGCGAGCCAAACTCACTACCTCAGAAGTGCTCAATAACTCAAGACTAATGCCAAGGCAACAAGTCACAGTTGTTGTGTTAGTTTTCCAAAAAACATGACATACCTAACCTCCATTAGCCTTTTTTACCAAATTACTCATAACACATCCATTCTTTTTAGCAGAACTTTTTCATAGGCACTATACAGAGAACTAGAGATGAGCGGACATACAGTAATAACGAAGCAAAGCGCTTCGCTAGCTCAGCACTCGACTTATCAGCTGGCTGCCTTTGAAGTCTGTGCGGCTCCGCTCCGGGTACCTGGAAAAAGATGGATCTAGTCCTGGAAAAATGGGAGAAGTTTCCCAGGACTAGATTCAGTTTTTCCAGGCCTCAGCAAAAACAGCTGTCAAGGCCTGATGGGAGTTGTAGTTTAGCTGGAGCAGCTGGAGAGCCGCAGAATAGAGAACACTGATCTTCCAGCATAATAGGAAAAAAATTTAAAAAATAATTAAAAGGAGAAGTCCAGCATTTTCTAAAGGCTGGCAGCCTGCAGGGGGAGGGGGGGGAGGATTGATTTCAAGTAACAATTTCCCTCTCTCCATGCCTGTGGTGAGCGGCCGCAGGACCCCTGCCAAAAGTCATTTTTCCCAGAGTTGTGACGTCACGTCCTGACTGACGTACTGGCCTCTTTAACTAATTAATGACCGGAGCAGCGTCCCGCCCCAGTTACTGACTGGCTGAGTGGCCAGTGCATCAGCCAGGTCGTGACATGGACACCCGAAGCCTGGCTGGGGTTCCGTAGCCGCTCCCGCCTTTCACTGATGGCACGGGGAAAGGTAATTTGTTACTTGAAAACAATTTCCCCCCTCCCCCTGCAAGCTCCTTTTAGAAAACACCAGACTCAGTGGCGTAGCTACCATAGAGGCAGGGTAGGCAGTTGCTATGGGGCCCGTGCAGGAGGGGGGCCCGGGGGAGAAGGTAAGAGGGAGTGTCCTTCTGCTTAACTCCTTATGTACTGCAGTGTACATACACACAGTGCTTTGTGTTGTGCGTAGGGGAGGGGGAGCCCTTAAAATTTTTAAGCTATGGGGCCCCCGTGAACCCTAGCTACGCCCCTGACCAAACTTCTCCTTTAAGTGTTAGCTATGGTTCAACTGAGTGAATGACTTGAATTCCTCTAAATCATATACAAAGTATTAAAGTTTTAAAGGAATGCCCCAAATTGTATGTTCTCAACATTTCCATAGGCAACCTATATTCTTTAGAAAAGAAAAACATCAGGAATATACTGCCAAGTCGTCAGCTAACTCTCCCCTGTAAATCGTGGAACCCCATAACATCCCTTCCTTCCGTTTGTAGAACAATGCATTTATAGCCATGACTTTATGCACAGAAAACCACAAGGGAACAATCCAGATTGTGATCTCTAGTCCGGTGTAAGAGGCCGAGCTTGTCCCTACTAATCACAAGGGAAGCACCTTCTGTGAGAAGACTACACGGCAGAGCTGGACGAGAGCATGCCAGATATTCCCTCAGTGCAAATCAAAAATTAGGTCAACTACTAGGTCAGAACAATGAAGCGCTCTCAGAAACAGTTTATATTAATAACATCATTTTAGTTTAATAGTTTTTTTTTTTCTAAAAAAAAAATGATGGACCTATTTCTCAGTCCTCATTTATCTCATGGTTTTAACACTTTATTGAAGAACTGTAGTGGAGCCTACCAATAGCCTTATAAGACACGTAAAAAAAACGTCCAAATTACGTAAATACATATTCATATAGGAAAGTCATTACAATATACAAAGCACCGTTCCATACATGCGACTCCTCCGTCGCTGAATAATTCACTTGATTATGGCTAGAACTCTGTCAGTGGCCACATTAAAAAGATAAATCATATTGGAGTAACTGTGACTATATATCGGCTGATGCAAATATTCCCTTAGGCTCTTTGCACTTATAAACAAGCTGCTGTTATATAAAGATCAATGTTATAAACAGATAGGCTTGTAAAGGTAAGTTACAGCATATAACCCTGGCAGATTTCAGCCACCAGTAGGGGGAGCTTAAAGGGGCACGCCAGCAAAAATCTTTTTCTTTCAAATTAACTGGTGTCAGAAAGTTGTATAGATTTGTAATTTACTTCTACAAATCTCAAGTCTTCCCGTACTTATCAGATGCTGTATGCCCGGCAGGAAATTGTGTATTCTTTTCAGTGTCACAGTGCTCTCTGCTGACATCTTTTTCCGAGAATAGAACTGTCCAGAGCAGTAGCAAATACCCATAGAAAACAGAGGTGACAGAGGTGGCAGCAGAGAGCACTGTGTCAGACTAGAGAGAATACACAATTTTCTGCAGGACATACAGCAGCTGATAAGTACTAAAAGACTTGAGAATTTTTAAAAATAAGTAAATTACAAATCTATATAAAACTTTCTACAACCAGTTGATTTGAAAGAAAAACATTTTCTCTGGACATCCCCATTTAATGCCTACACAGCCCCCATACTACATTAATCCAAAACTATGCTTAAAGTGACTGTACCACCAGGCCCAGGCTGAAGCACTGGAGGCGAGCCGACCCACCCCCAGTGGGAAGAAACCCCAGCCCCTCCATGACGTGACTCCATTAGAATCAATGGAACCCTATCATAGAAGGTTACGGTTTCCTCCCACTAAGGGTGGGTCGGCCGCCTCCAGTGCTTCAGCCTGGGCCTGGTGGTACAGTCACTTTAAGGTCTAAGTTGTCCAAACCTGGAAATTTTAAAATAAAACAGCTGTGAGAAGACCCCCCCCCCCTTTAATCCAACAAACATTTACCTTTTAAACAGAGAGGAGTGAACCTTCCAAGGTTTGAGTTAGTAAGAACCCTTACATTCGACTTTAGATTCCCGCTGTCTGCCTGCGCTATGGAGAAGGTGGATACAGCCCAAGGACTGCCGAGAAAACATGGATACAGCCTTAGGCCATAGGCTGTATTGATATTTTCCAGGCGGTCCTTGGGCTGTATCCACCTTCTCCAGGGAGCAGGCAGACAGAAGATCGTTTGGGTAAGTACGAACCTGAACTTCAGCACTTTTAAACCTGATGGCTTGAGAATTATGTCCCACCATCAAATATCATATTTATTGGATAAATCATAAAAGTTATTAAAGATCATGCTGTAACAAACACAAATTGTGTAGTTTGTGTAGTAAAGCACCCAGCTGTGCCCAAACTTTACACTTATGTGGTAGACCTGCCACCTTTATGTCCAGTACCATGGACTAATGGCAACTATGTGTAAGCTGCCAGAGGTAAGGGGTGATGGATTATGCTCAGATACACCTCCTTCCCCAATCGCAGCACACAGCAGTAGCACCAAGGGACACATAGAAGAGAAAGAGGATGAAGTAGTTATTGTTTTGCCATAATTTTTATTTAAAGTAAATTAAAGTGTTTAAGAAAATTTCTGGACTTTTAATATGAAAATAGATCATGGAATAATTCATGGTCCTAAGAGAATAACTCTATTATCTGATGATGTGTTCTCCCGTCCCGATCCCCTGGCTGCAGCCCTGATACATAGTGAATGACCTTCTTTATTACCATTAGGAAGAAGCTTCCTATTTTTATTCTTCCTCCAGGAAACGCTTGACCTTGGTTCATATAATATCTGTTCTGCAATTAAACATATTGGTGTGCGAGGCGCAGATAGAAGGCAACTCTTGCTTTACAATTAGCTTTCTATAGTAGTTGAGATTACAGTAACCAGGGTAGAAGGCATTGCAGCTACTATGGAACCCAAAAATTAAGGAGGCCCCCCCAACATAAAGCACAATTCTATATAATAATGCAGCATTATTCCTTGTCTGTGGCATTACTCCTAGCATTATGTCATATTGCAGCATTATCCCTGTACACGGACATCATATGTGTATTATACCAGCATGGGACATCATTATATGTTGTTTGCATAAGATACATGGTCACTTCTTTGTGTGTGTGCTAAGATATTATTATTTCTATACTGTGACATCGCTGTATAGTTCCTTTGCTGTAACATCCCCAAGTAGATGATCTTTGCTTCGCAGCATTACCAATGCACAGCAATAAGATACCTCACAACTTTTACATCATTTTATTATCCCTTTATGTTGACCTCACGTTGACTGCATAGTAAAATCATGAGCATTATCCCTGTTGTGTGACATCACTGTGTGCATTACTGCTGTGCAACATAATCACTAGACATGACGATATTCCATATTACTTGCTGTTAGAGGGGGTGATGACTATGTGCATTGCACGGCTTGCTAAGAGCCTGGTATTTATTTATGCCCCTATACACATATATAGATGCATTTGCATGAAATAAATAAGACCGCTTGGATACGCTGGGCATACAGTATTAGTAGGGGGCTGTCACAGAAGAAATATAGTTCATGTTGTTCATAATTACTTGGATGGAAACCAGAGCACACAAGGAGCCCCTACAGCTTTCTCCTTTGGAGCCATAGGCCATATACAGTATGTGCATGATGATGATTGAAGAGCATTGTTACCAATAAGCCCTTGAAACCACGCACACTGCCATAGGCATATGCAGTCAGTGGCTTCATTTCCCAGAATTCAGCTTCAAAAGTGGTTGATTGGGGGCAAAGAAGCATTCCCTACATTCCGTTGCACCTGTGTCACCATGCTTCCTCATGTGATGTCATGGCTGCTCCCTTTGAGATTGTCAGAAAAGGGTATGCCTGCTAGCGGCAGTGTGTGTACATTCTGCGCCATATTCAGGGTAAGTCTGTCAGCCTGATTCCTAACTTGTTAGACTCAGTGTACAGGCCACTACCCATACCAGTACAACTCCCGTGGAGAAACCTGGTATTCTCAAGAGGCATTAGTCAGCTTCCTCATCCTGGAGTTAGTTAAAGGGTGAAGACACGATACACAGACTATTGTCGGCCAAAACCAATGCTCATGGTGGGTCTCTCCTGAACAACCACTGACAGAATACCGGTGGTGATAGGGGTTGGGCATAATGGAAAATCACAGCTGATTCTTTGTTCAGAAAGAGATAAGAGCACTCTACCCATCCCCTCCCCATAGAGAACACAGGAACTGGCAGCAGAGGGGAAATAAAACTGACGACCGAATGTTTGGCTGTCAGTCACAGAAGGTGTATGGGGGCCTTAAGGGGTAGTTTAACTCTAATCCCGGGCATGGCCCAAAGCCAAACCAGTTCAGTAGCACAGTGGTTCCATACCTATTGTCCATTACACCCCCTGCCAGATAATGACAGGGCATTTTCCCATATTCCCTACAATAAAACAGACCAAAACTGCACAGAAAAAAAGAACTGCGTTATTATTCTCTAATATGTTCAAAATAGTAATATATAACAAAATCTAGCATCATAAATTTGAATTAGTATTCAATAGAGTTGAGATAACCAATATGGCAACCATA
Organism: Dendropsophus ebraccatus; assembly: GCF_027789765.1. Classification (NCBI taxonomy): domain Eukaryota; kingdom Metazoa; phylum Chordata; class Amphibia; order Anura; family Hylidae; genus Dendropsophus; species Dendropsophus ebraccatus. The sequence continues at coordinate 38,990,147 of NC_091461.1, forward strand.
ACTGCTCTTGTGGCAGCAGTCACCATTCACTTCTAAACCTGTTTCCCCATCACTGCTACAGACACAAAACAGGTAAAGTTCCCATTGCATTATAGTATTGATCTATAGCTTGTGATACTGGACTGATCCATTAAAGCGACTCCACCAACCCCCCAAACCGCTTGTACGTTTGATAGCTGCTTTTAATCCAAGATCTGTTGTGGGGTCCGTTTGGCAGGGTATGCAGTTATTGTCCTAAAGAACAACTTTTAAACTTGCAGTCCTATGTTAAATTGGCATGGCCTAGAGTGTCTGTGCACTAGGCCTGTGACGCCTCCCCGCCCTCTACACCATGAGGAATGCCCCTGGGCAGGACTTCTCCAAATCATCATTTGTCTCAGCACTCTGCATGTGGGCCTTGAGGATCCAGCACCTCTGCAGTGTCCAGACAAGTGATGATTAGGAGAAATCCTGCCTGGGGCATTACTAATGATGAAGGCGACGGGGAGGAGGAACAGAGGGGCATCACAGGCCTAGGGCACAGACACTCTAGGTCACGCCAATTTGGCACAGGGCTGCGAGTTTAAAAGTAGTTTTTTAGGACAATAACTGCATCACCTGCCAAACAGACCCAGGGACAGATCTTGGATTAAAAGCGGCTATACAACGGTAAAAGCGGTTTGGGGAAGATTGTGGGTACAGAGGCACTTTAAAGACACCTGTGGTTACACACTGACCCTTTACTCCGTCAATCTGGAAGAAGAAATACTACAATAATCCATAGACATACTCTTGGGTGGCGAAACATAAAATTATTCTAATGTAATTTTTTTTTCTTTTTGAAGTAAAATTTTCTCAGAAATTACAATAATTTTTTTTTTTAAAAAGTCTAATAGGTAGTATGAATTCTGGGCCAAAGGAATTACAGGACAGTAATTTTGTATAAAAAAAAGACTGATGAATCGATAGTACAGTACAACTGCTACACCTAAAGTCCACCTTACGGGAAACTTAATTTAGCTACATCGAACCTCTTCTACCTTAAACCCGACTGTCAAGGACACGTCCTACATTTATCCAGATCGCAGCACTATGGTGTATACAATAGAGACTGTTCTATTGTCTACTGTATAATACCAGATAAGCTGCCCTGCATTCTCCTATATTAAATTGCCATTGGTAAGAATAAAGCTGATAAAAAGCAAGATATAAATAATGTATACTCCTCTGGGCCACACTAAATACAACACCTACAAGGACTGCCATGCAGATGGCAGAGTGATAGTAAATGCCAAGTGACATGTACAGGATTTTCAGTCAGTTAATGCCGCTTAAAAATGTATCATGTCTATTATCCCATCAGAGCATCACTACAAGAAGCCGCTGAGGGACACGTTCTAGTTGTCGTAAGAGACACATGAAGGTCAAGCATGAATAACCTGCAGCGTACACGTCCCCTACAAAGCAAGGCGAGCAGCGGTTCATGATAAAGCAAAGCTTCTGTTCCAGAGGAAAGGTGTAATCTCCTGTCACCGGTTAAGACTCCTTTTATTCATTTTACAGACAAACACTGCTTTACAGACAGTGTCGGGCTGGGTTTACTTAGACCCATCGGAGGAAATGATTCTGAGGGGGCTAACCCGGTAAGCTTTGTTATCGTTGCAAACACTCAACTTGTCATGATCATCCAGGTCTAAGGGATTATTTGTGAACCATCCCATAAGAAATAGACCCTAGTGGCAAGTGATTGGCTCTAAAACCGGCTCCAAATAGGGAGGTCATTTGTGCTGGACCTTTGGGGTTTTTTTCCATGCCAGAACCTGGGCACCAAAGTGACCCTTCTAACAGTAGATCCATGTAAAAGTATGTCTAGTACTCGGGCATGAACGTTGATTCCTTTGTGGAACACACTAGATGAGGACCAACACCACAACCTTCTGTGGTAGGACAAAGAGGAGGAGAGAGGAGGAATGTAGCAAGAAGACCCTAGATTTGCATGTCAAGGTGACAAAACAGAAAGGAAACCAGGACACCATATATCTACTGCAAGGGCGAAAGTCTCTAAGTGGCTAACCATACAGGACCCTTACACTAACTTGGTGGGCTGCAATACCAAGAGCAACCACCTTGCCTGCTCGTATAGGAAACCTCCGAGTCTGTCTCAGGTCCAGAAAAACAGAGGTCAAAAGAAACAGATAGCTGTTGGGCAAAATAAGTCCTTCCTTTGTGGTCTAGTCCCATTGACAAGTTCAATTTATATTACTTTATGTTACCTCTTTTACCATTATAGAGTTTATATCCCATACAGTATGGTTATGTTGCAAAACTTCATGGGATGAGGCCACCTTTTCACAAATAATTTTTCCTACTAAGAAATTCCCGATAATCTTGTTTGGTATTTTTGCACGCTTACAGTCTTTTCACACCATCGTGCTTACTTACCCCAGGTTTTATGTTCTTGCTTGTAACTAGTGATGTTGACAGAAGTTTATCATCCAGGTTGTAGACTGAAATGTTGATCTCCAGAGAACACCACACCTTCTAGACACTCTTACAATGTTTACCTTTCCCACATCTTCACCAACTTGTCTATATAACTACCCTACTTTGATAACACTATTTAAACAAATGTTATACGTCTCCTATTGAAAGTATGGAAATGGCAGTGACCATGAGGATTTCTTTTACCGTGGTCCCTCACGTTACAATATTTTAAACCCATAGATTTAGGTGGAATTGGCCAACCATCTATTGAGTATAGAGCCTTCCCAATTCTCCCCCGGATGGCAGAGGAGAGAAGATTTGCATGCATGTTCGGCCCAACGTACATGTGTACGGGGATCAGGAGTGATAGTGTAGCCACAATACTTGATTTTGGGTGGAATGTAGAGATAAGCGAACTTGCCGAAACAGCCTATGGCTGTATCCATGTTTTCCAGGCAGTGCTCGGGCTGCACCCACCTTCTCCAGGCAGTAGGATTCAACTTTCGGAATATTCGCTCATCTCTAGCGGAATGTTCTTTACACTATGCTAACTACATTGTTACTGTAATGCAGAGGGAAATATAATTCAGAAAACCTAAGCACATAAGCAGACATAAAAACTTTCTATGATTACTGTGAATATCTATCGTAAAGCCTCAAGTCAACGTAAATGCTAGCTAAGTGCCTCCACAATAGCAGCGCTATCTAATGAGGCAGAGGAAGCCGCATTATTAAAATGAATTTACGACTCCCCTCATAAGCTGCTAAAGTGACGGAGCAGTAAGGCCTCGCGGCCGCCGATGTCCCTCGATCCACAACTAGTGAGGATTCAAGAAACTCTTTTCCCACTTCCCTGCCAGCCCTTAAATCGTCATTATTACATCTTGATTAAGATTTAAAAAAAAACTATTGGAAAGATTGAAGTTCTATTATAACATAGCCAATCTGTAAGCAAATGACAAGGTCTCCGCAGCCTTCCCATGCCTTGGCCGGCAGCCAGGAGTACATTACTCCACTTTGTGTTGGACAGTGGGTCTTCCAGGAGATGCTGACTGTCCATTCTCAATTTCAACTACAACAATAAGTCATCTCCCTCCACCGCTCTTATAATGTAATGAGAAGTAGAAAAGAAGATCACTTATCCCAGCAAGGAAGAGATTTGTGTCTTTAATTACCAAGGAAGATGAAGAGGACGCCGGCCACCTTTATGCCAGATACACAATATTCTTTTATTCCCAGTTTTTATTTCACTGCTGCAATTAAAACGTTCTTTACTATTTAATTCCTTTATGTATTATCAAGGCTATTTTTTATTTGCTTTCGTCTTTTAAAAAGGAGAAGTGCAAAAAAGGAAGGTTTTACAAAATGACCTAAAACAGCTTGTTCTTCCCTGTCCGCCTCACGTGGATTGAGACACAACTTTGTTTTCAGACATTGGTATGACTCCATTAAAGGGGTTATCCAGGATTAGGAAAACAACAGTTAGGGCCCTATTGCACAAGGAACGGTCAATATTGTAAACGATCTGCTAGATCAGCGCTCGTATACTAGGCCTATTCCACGGATGGCTAATCGTTTAGCAAGGGCTGCACGGACATCGTTAGCGATGTCCGTACAGCCCTTACCAAAGCAGTTAATACATTACCTGTCCACTCTCCCAGTCTTCTCCTGTGATCTGCATGCTTCCCAGCCTCGCGAATGCCACTTCAGAGCAGTCTCTGAGCTGACAGGCCGCACAGACCACCATGGCCAGTGATTCACTGAGCAGCCTATCAGCTCAAAGAAACTTTATTGTTTGGAGCCGGGAAGAGAGCAGAAGGCAGGAAGAGACCAGGAGCGTGGAGACATGGGGAGGCATTTATTAAGTCCGGCGTTTTTTACGCCGGACGTAAAAATGCCCCCGCAGCTCCGGCGCTACGGAGATTTATGTAGAGGCGGACTGCCTCTACATAAATCCCGTGCGCGCCGTTGCGCACCGCTGAAAACCTACGCCAGCTGAGGACTGGAGTAGGTTTTCGGCTTACATTTTGGCGGAACGGATGGTAAATTGCGCGGACTCTGAGTCCGCGCCCTCCGTTCCGCCCACTTTCCGCCCCTTCTCCGCCCCCTTTCCGCCCCCTGGCGTACTCGGCAGAAAGTGGCGATTTGCGAATATTTTATTCGCAAATCCGCCATTTTTGAATAAAAAAAGACGCAAATCGTCACTTTCCGCCGAAAATCATCCATTCGTCGGATGATACATGTGGCCCATAGTGTATTACCTGTTTGATTATTTGTTAGCCTCCAGCCATGCATCAGTATTACACAAAGCGGTGCACACCTGACGCCGAATGATTTTACGATGGTCGTTTGTTTGGCTGATCATTGTCTCTATCACACGGATCGATAATTGTCCGAATCACTCCATGTAACAGGGCCCTTAATTACTTGCAAAGAAACAGCACTACCCCTGTCCTCAGGTTGTGTGTGGTATTACAAATCAGCTTACACAAGGATTGAATGAAGGGGTAAAGTTTTATATATACTACATGCCATATATACTAAAATGTTTTTTTTTTTTTTCGTTTTTTTTTTTTCATTTTGGTGCATTGCTAAAAGGATAGTCATATGGTCTAAGCTTTCTGCACAGCATTTAGAGATTTGCTTTACTGCTTCAACCTATATAGTGAAGTCACAGTTGTAATCCTGTGATAATAAGGCAGTGACTGCTGAAAAGTGTTCTCTACAGAACAGCAAGTGTCAGCTTATCATTAGGCTCTGTGGACAGACTGAAAACTGCAAGATTGCTGTTTGTTTGTTGTCATTCTTTTAAATATAGATAATAAAATGGGAAAATTAGTAAAGAATAAACACTAAGGGGGAGATTTATCAAAGGGTGTAAAATTTAGACTGGTGCAAACTGCCCACAGCAACCAATCACAGTTCAGCTTTCCTTTCAGCACTGCCTAAAGCTGAGCTGTGATTGGTTGCTGTGGGTAGTTTGCACCAGTCTAAATTTTACACCCTTTGATAAATCTCCCCCTAAAAATGTAAAAGGAAAGGTTAAAAGGGGCACGCCGGCGAAAATCTTTCTTTCAAATAAACAGGTTTCAGAAAGTTATATAGTTTTGTAATTTACTTCTATTTAAAAATCTCAGGTCTTCCAGTACTTCCCAACTGCTGTATGCCCTGCAGGAAGTGGTGTTTTCTTTTTAGTCTAAGTGCTCTCTGCTGCCGCCCCTGTCGGGTACAGAAACTGTCCAGAGCAGTAGATTTTTTATGGTGATTTGCTACTGCTCTGGACAGTTCCCTCCTGACTTGAGGTGGCAGCTGTCAGACTGGAAAAAAAAACACCACTTCCTACAGGACATACAGCAGCTGATAAGTATGGAAAGACTTGAGATTTAAAAAAAAAAATAGAATTACAAACCTATAAAACTTACTAAAACCAGTTGTTTTTAAAGAAAAACCTGAAGGTAATTTTCTGAGGAGGTCCCCTTTAAAGACGACTTATTTGATTATTCACGTTTTCATGGATAATTAGAAGAAAATCTTCTTGTGCTCTGGACAAAGCAGAATAATTATCAGACAGAGCCAAGAAAGTCATTAGGCAAGAAGATGATGACAAGAGTCATTAAAGGCATTAAAGAAAACATCTACTTCACTTCAACATTAAAATGTTACATTAATTAGTCACTGACTTCATTTTGCTAATGGTACGGAAACAAGATGAAATCTACATTATATTATATATATATGCACACACACACACACACACACACACATACACACAGTGGTGCCTTGGATTACGAGCATAATTCGTTCTGGGACTGTGCTTGTAATCCAAATCCACTCTTAAACCAAAGCAAATTTTCCCATAAGAAATCATAGAAATGCAGACAATTGGTTCCACACCCCAAAAATAATGATTTATTATTCAAAATAACATGTAAAACAAATGAAACAAACATTCAGAAACAGAAGAATATGTGATATTATAAGTTACTGTACAGTAATGGAGAGGATGGGAAACACAAGGGCGGACAGAGACTGCAGGGAGCATGAAGGAATGAGCAGGACAGATGAGGGCACATACATGCAGCACTGTCTGTCCGGGGAGAGAGGGGTTACAGCTATGGAGAGATTACCTCCACAGTCCTGTCCCCTGATGCAAGCCCCAACCTGAAGTGGATCTGCTATGATTTGGAAGGTGAGGGAGACTTCCTGGGTCAGAGTACAGTGCTGTAGACCCCGCTATGCAGACCATGCCCCTCCCCCACTCGCGCTCCCACCTAGGACAGGAAGCTCTTAAACCAAAGCAATGCTCTTAAACCAAGTCACAATTTTGAAAAACTGTGAGCTTTTAAACCAAAACGCTCTTAAACCAAGGTACCACTATATGCGCATTAGACAGTCTTACAGGTGATGTATCAGACAGTCTGAGCCCCACTGAGATAACCTACATATTGGCAGTAAATTTTTATGTAGTTGGGTGGGATGAGCAACACCATGTAGTTAAATAAAGAAGTGCAAATAAAACCATCAAAAGAAACACAAAGCGGAAAAAAAAAAGTGAGAAAACAACAGCACTGCATATCAAAACCATATCTCATATCCAAAATAATCTGCACTAAACAGCAGAGTGGCTGCAACATAAGTACAGAGCAAGGTTTTAACTCTTCCATTGCTGGTATAGACAAGTGTATAATGGATCGCTCGCTGTTCCTTCCACTGAAGCAGCAACATTTAATGCCAATGCTGGCAGCGGAGCTACAGACAAACAATATACGTCACAGCTGGAGCCAATGTGCTGCATAAGCTGAATGAAATGCCAAGGAAAAAAATACAATACAAAAAAAAAAAATCAATATAAAAAGACTGAGCCTCCTAGGCACACATCATGGATATCATCATGGATATATAAAATGGCCACACAGCTGATACAGCCAGTGCCTCCATTGTATAGTAATAAACGCATGCTGCATATGTAGATTATACTATCAGACAATGCATATAACTAACGCCACCATACCATACACAAACACAAGCAGGAGTTCAACAACAGACAAGGAGAGTATGCACGAGAATTATAGGATGTGCACAGGATTACAAACACGCTGCTGTTTCCTGCAAGAAACAGCGCCATCCCTATCTATAGGTTGGATCTGGTACTGCAGTCCAGCTGCACTGAGAAGAAAAAGAGGTTGAGAGCAATGCAACACACACACAACCTATAACTTTAGAGAAGTGTTCTCCCATCAATATGCGCATTAGAGGCCATACTCCCTTCAAGATATTCTGTATTGTTTCCTTCCTACAGACAAGTGGAAAATTCCAGTCCGCCTCCATAATAATTAAAATGACACAGTGTAGATGAGGGAGCAGGGCAAACATGTCTCCTAATGACCCAGGATTCTTCACTAAGCCAGCAATAACCCAGCACAGCTCCTGGACCATTACAGAGACAGAGAGGCTGTATACTGTAGATACAAGGGGATGGTAAGGGTGCATTAGTAAATCTACTTAATATTATCTATATTATGTACATCAAATATCCAGAGAGCTCTATCCTTACAGAAGGAAAGCATGTAATCTGCTTGATTTTCTGCATTACGTTCTGATAACTAGTCTTTGATGGAAGAATGTGCATTTCTTTTTTGATATTTAGTTTTGCTACATTCTATTCTTTGTGGTATTTGTTTTATATAATGGTCAACCATTAAATTAAAACCACTTACATTGGGTGGGTGCCCCTTGTGCCACTAAAAGAGCTTTGACTCCTTTAGACAAGGACTCTGTAGGGCATCTGAAGCACCAAGATGTTACCATCAGAACCTTTAATGGAGTACTCCGGCACCTCCCCCCCCCCCAAAAAAAAACAAAAAAAAAAAACACAGACACACACAGAATATATACTTACCATCCCTCGAGACGATCGCTGTTCGAATTTCCCGCCGGCTGCGTTCCCGCCATCTTCATCCTCCATCCTCACTTCCGGATGCAGTGAACGGGAGAGAAAAGGCTGCTGGTGCGCATGTGCACTGGAAGCCTTTTCATTGGCTGAAGCACATCACATTGCTTCCAGCAAGCCAAGACAGAGAAGAGGAAAGAGAGCAGGACCGCCCTCTGCTGTGACAACATCGACCCTAGATGGCGCCCGCTTATTAACACACATTACAAAGTTATATAAGTTTGTAATGTGTGTTAATTAAGCAGAAAAAAATAAAGTCGCCGCACTACCCCTTTAGATTGAACCCTTCATGGCAGTAAATACTACTGCCATAAAGGGTGGACCTTCGTCTTCAACAATGGTTAGGGAGGTGGTACATGTAAAATAACATTCATGTCAGTGTCACACTGATTTCCAGTCAATTAGGGCCAACAGCATCACACCACCTTTGCCAGCCAAAAACATCACCCCCCACCCCCCAATTATGCATCCTGGTGCCATTTTTTCCCCAGGCGAAACCCATCCCACTATCCACCGAATGTAAAAAGGACATGTGATTGATCAGACCAGGCCATATTCTTCCATCACTCCATGATCCACCTCTGATGCTCATGTGCCCATTGACAGTGCTTATGTCAGTGGTCAGAGGTCAGCATAGACCCTCCACCATATCTGCAGCTATGCAGAAAGCTGTACAATGTTGGCTATAGTATCTCTTCTGTAGAACGAGACCAGAAGGCTTCACCCCTTTGCTAACACCACAGACTTGAGCTTCCATGAACCTGTTGCTAGTTTACTGGTTGTCCTTCCTTGGATCACTTTTTGTAGGTTCCAAACACTGCATCCTGGGAACACCCATGCCTAATACTCCCCACCCCATTGGCAGGTGCTATTCAGTGTTATTCACTTCACGTCTCAGTGGTTCATGGTATGTCCGATGGTGTATATTCTGACTGGGTTTTTTTTTTTTTAATGAAATTATTTTCTCTCTCTCTTCATATGGAAATACACTGTATTCAACCATTGTTTTTCTGTACCCCTTATATCTGATGCTGCTATCAGTCACACATATGTATGTGTATAAGTGTATCTGAAGGTTCTCATACATATGTGAGATTAAATAGTGACCACAGCGGCAGATGGTTTACTTTACTTCTCGTAAGTACCTCCCTTGAATTAAACACTACTTTGCCTTTTCCCAGCTTGAAGTGGCTGAAGTGGCAGAACACAAGTCAAACATTCGATGAACACCAAGCATAAACGTCAGGCTATGTATTCACACATTCTTTCAGCCTCAAAAAACAGCTAAAAAAAGACCAAAGGCAGTTTTTTTCCACTCCCATCTGTTTTAAGGCTCAAAAATTGATACACTAGGCCTAGTATCACCTCTGAGAAGTGGTATTTTTAGTGTTTATTAAATTATGTACACCCCGAAGCCCTGCACTAGGTATAAAATAGTGTATTGTTTTCTCTAGATTGTTTCTTTTACTGAAGTCCCTTGAACCGTAAGAGAGTCAGGCAGGTGGGGATGGGTGAGAAAAGAATGTGAACTCGCCCTTCTCTGTCCCTCTGTAGTGCCACCTCCTGGGTCCCGTTCACATCAGCCAGATCCTGCAGCTCCGCTAGCTGCAACGTCACAACCCCAGCTGACTGAATGCCTGCCCAGCCAATCAGTGACTGGGGCGGGACGAAACCCCAGTCAATGACTGGCTGAGCAGGCAATCGCTGAGCCAAGCAGTGACGTTGGTGCTGCAGAAGGTGGGTATGTGACCTACCCGGTTTTCTACAGAAGATGACAGCTGACACCACAGCAGGAAAAAAGATTGCATTACCATTATAAACAACCCCAAGCTAAAGGAATAGGCAGCACATTTGGCCAAATCAGGCTGAATATTGCAGAGGAAATACTGCTGCAAAACCTCCCGTCTATGATCAATATGAAGAGGAGGAGGAGGACAGTCAATCTCCAGGACTTCTAGAAGCTAATGATCGTGACCCTACTGCGATGTGAGAAGAAAGTTCAAACCATTTGAGAAGATCTAGGAAATATTCACGTCATGTGCCGATTGAGTTTATAGACAGATGAATATTACATTGCACTATAGGAGGGCACAGAAGTAGTTGGTTCTCCAATCCCCTACTAGGATTCTCAAGAACTGTCAAGGTCATTTAAGTTGAGTTCTATTTCTTCCGCTGAATTCTCTTCTGGATGTTTCTTTGAAGTGTCTCAGTACTAGTCGTTGAGGTTACAGTCTCTGTCATGTACCATCACATAGTTAAACTCATGTGGTTTTTAATGCTTCCTATTTAATCTAATGTCAGCAGCTCGTTCAGGAAAATCTTTCAGTAAACCTGGTAAGACCCGAGCACGGTGGGTTGTAAAGGTTTCTCGTAGTAAAAATCTCAGGATCAGGATGTTCCCAGCAAAAATAGTTTTTATGATGTTCTTAAAACCCATAAAAACAAGATAAGGAACACAGAGCCTTTTACAGAACACACTGTATCATCTGCCCTAGAGTGCGCCAAATGCGGCATGTAAGGGTCGACAGCCGGCAAACAGAAACAAACACAGCTCATTACTCTCAGGGCTTGCTGTGGTGGATCACACATCTCATAGCTAGGTTAAAACTCGTCTTAATCCCTTTCTACTGCTGCAATTTTTGCCAATGGCGTTTTCTTTTTCTTTTTTTTCCCCGCCTTGCTATTACTTTTTTATTTGTCCACCAACTGAGCCATACGAGGGCTTATTTATTTGCACAGGCAATTTGTACTTTTGAATAGCGCTCTTGATTTGTTGTTTTACTATATAAAAAGGAAGTTTTGACACTTAAAACTTTTTTTTTTATCCTTCTGTCTACAGACCTGTTTGAGGGCTTGTTTTTTTGCTGAGCAAGCTGTAGTTTTTAATGATACCATTTTGAGGTAGATATGGCTTTTTGATCACCTTTTAGTCCAGTCCAAAATAACAGCAGCACAAGACACAGTAAGGTATATATGAGAATTTTTTTATCGTCTTAGTTCATAGTTTTTGGGAGGTGAAGAAACAAACAGAAAAACACAGCATATCTTGACATTCAATGGTACTGCAGCTTTTAAATTCTTGTAGTACCAAAAGGGATACTTATTCTCCTTGAGGAGAGCCTTGTAAAGATGCATGGAGACTTCATTCATGCCCTACTGGGAATTCTAGGAAGAAAGGATATGGAAAGTAGCTCTTAAAAAGATGGTTTTGCTTCAAATCACTTTTTCACTTTAACTAGTTTTAGTTTTACATGCCAAGCCAAAAATCTCTCTCAAAGGAAAAAAATATCATTTGCAGACAGCTGTTTCAGGGTTGCCCCTCTTCAGTACAGAGCAGGGTGCTGGCTGGCTAGTGAGGGGCCTATCATTGTGGTACCAAAGGGATACTAATTCTCCTTGGTTAAATGAGTCATAATTTATTATCCCTTTGAATCCATGGCACTAGGCCTGTCAATAGCCAACCAACACGCTGATGTGTACTGACAAGGGGCAATAAACAAGAAACTGCTGTCTGTAGATGGACATACGTATAAATTGTATCCCCCATACCCATACTTTAAGAGCTGTCTCTATACATACAATGACTTTAAGCTGAAGGATCATTGGGCCGACAGTTATCTCTTCAGTCTTCATCTTAAACATGAATGTTCAGCACGGCCGATCATCCATGTGTTCGACCACAGCTCTGGCATCAGCCTATCCCTCAAAGAACAAAAGGATCAGACAGTGAAAATCCAATACATCCAACCATTTTTTTCGCCATCATCTGTTGATGGGGAGTCAGGAGACTCCTATACACCTTATAATGCTAGTCAAACTCACCGGTGGCAGACGGTTGAGGAAACTTTAGAATAAGGTGTATGGGCACCTTTAGCTGTCTGTGTATAGCAAAAAGGAAGAGGGATGAGCCAGCATGGTCCACCACCTTTATTATTATTATTATTCCCTAGGGCTGCAACCAACTTCTTCAGCCAAATGATCAGCTTGGTGCTGGCCTAGATTTCTATGGCTGCCCAGAGATGCATCTTATTTATTGAGAGGCTTTCCATTATTTCCCAGAGACTCTAAATCTTTATAAGACTTCGTTGTCAATTTATTTAATTTTTTTTTTGGCTGCCATAAAGCCGCACACATCCTGCTGTACTGACTATGCAGAAAATACAGGAAGGGCGTCTCCAATATTTCATAAATAAAAAATGAATATAAAAATTGCTAAACACATTAAATACCATACTACTAAAACTAAACAAATGCCAGACACATTCCCTTTAACATCTATAGTTTACAGTGAAGATTATCCCAGCAATTATGAAAGGTTTACGTGACGGCCCCTGGAATGAAGCCAGCCCAGAGATCAGCGGCACATTTTATGGAAGAAGTTGCAGCCAGTTTTATTTATAGATAGAGAGAGAGAGAGAGAGAGAGAGAGAGAGAGAAAGAAAGAGTGATATCTGGCATCCAGGGAATGGTGTCCATGTACAGTTGCCCCTTCTATGATAGAAACGTAGTAAACGTAGTAAAGTACAAACGTTACACGCATTACCACCATATTCTAGACTACAAATGACCATATGTAAGAGGTCTATAGCCATTTCTGGTGCCAATAATCAACACATTGGAATAGGGTTTCTCATTCAAGGGAGCTGGAACGAGTTGCAATACCAGATATAACTTAGGGGTAACAGTGGCGCTGTTTCTTGGGTGGGAAAACAGCCTATAAGACATAATGCAATAAATGTGTACTTCGTAGAGGTTCACACTAAACGGCGCTGCACTGCAGGTACCTGGCTACTGTGCTGCTATATAGATCTCGAGGGTTCCGAGTCCTCTATGGTGATGTGAAAAAACAATAGCAAATAATGGTGATCTAAAGTGCTGTAACTGGTACGAGGGTGTTGTATTCCAGAACAATATATAAATATATATATATATATATATATATATATATATATATATACACGTCCTACAAGAGAAGGGACCAGCAAAGTTAGATGGATGCTTGGTATATAAATGTGGTATTGTCTTGATAGCGGTAATATCGGATATACTTGTATTGCACGTAGCAATGCACAATTGTACTGGTAGGTTTAATGTTGCGGCAGTGTCCTACCTGTTATTCACCATGTTCTCCTTCTATGGTAATCTTGCTGTAGAGTCCATCTTGTAAAGTGTAGAAAGGAAAGTTCTTGCTATCGGGGTTGGGAGCGAGCCCCGGCCGGCGGCTCTGCTGCTACCTAACACCCGGCGCGGTGGAGTGAGTTCAAAGGAGTCCACGTTTGAGTGACGTCACTGTAGTCACTATGTATATCCGTATATCCGATATTACCGCTATCAAGACAATACCACATTTATATACCAAGCATCCATCTAACTTTGCTGGTCCCTTCTCTCGTAGGACGTATATATATATATATATATATATATATATATATATATATATATATATATATATATTGTTCTGGAATATAACACCCTCGTACCAGTTACAGCGCTTTAGATCACCATTATAGCCTATAAGACATGTCCAAGTTTTCAGCATATATTAAATTATATAAGTAATCACATCCCTAACATGACCATGCATTTATCTCAGTAGGCACATGGGAATCACATGTTGTAACCTACATTGTGTATCATCGGATTCTTTCATCGCTTCTTTCAGTTTTCCTTATGAATAAGGATTCCATTCACACATTGCAAGAATTAAAGGAACTATTGCTCAACTTGACCACTTACAGGGTTAATAACACACCATGTGACAGTACTTTGTACTCGTGTAAGCCCTGTTGTGTGACTCTGTGGTTGTGTTGCCTTCGCTCATCCCTGACATTTTGGAAATCTTTTCAGATATCAGGAACAACAAGTTAAAGGTTGTGGTTGTCACGTCCACATGGTTTTTTGCACTACACGCACAACCTATATGACTTCTATATGCTACAACTAGAAAGACTGAGACCTGGTCAGACAAGTATTACATGGATTAGTTACTGTACAACAGCATTCTTTAACCTCTGAAAAACTACAACTCCCAGCATGTCCTGACTTCCTGGAGCTGTGTAGGTCATAGTAGTTTTGCAACAGCTGAAGAGCCACAGGTTGGCAGATTCCGATATCCGCCCAAAGAATAGTCATGTAATTTCTTTGGGTGGACGGCAGAATGTGCCTGAGCATAGAATGGAGCCTATGGGACAGGCAGAAGGTCAAACGGGATGCCCGTTTGGGGGGGGGGGGGGGTCGGTGAACGACGGAATCCGCTGAAAGTTATCCATGCGAATTCCGTAGTGTGCATATACCCTAAGGACCCATATATAAACATACACCTAGCATCAATGTCAACAACACATATAAAGATAAAGGTGACTGGCCGATAACAACCAAAAACCAAACTGACTCAGAAGGCCACTGGTCTGGTATACACCTGCTGATAATAGAGCCAATGACTGGCATACACCTGCTGATAATACAGCCAATGACTGGCATATACCTGATAATACAGCCAATGACTGGCCTACACCTGCTGATAACACAGCCAATGACTGGCATGTACCTGTTGATAACACAGCCAATGACTGGCATGTACCTGTTGATAACACAGCCAATGACTGGCATATACCTGATAATACAGCCAATGACTGGCATACACCTGATGAAAATACAGCCAATGACTGGCATACACCTGCTGATAATACAGCCAATGACTGGCATACACCTGATAATACAGCCAATGACTGGCATACACATGCTGATAATACAGCCAATGACTGGCATACACCTGCTGATAATACAGCCAATGACTGGCATACACCTGCTGATAATACAGCCAATGACTGGCATACACCTGCTGATAATACAGCCAATGACTGGCATACACCTGCTGATAATACAGCCAATGACTAGCATACACCTGCTGATAATACAGCCAATGACTAGCATACACCTGCTGATAATACAGCCAATGACTGGCATACACATGCTGATAATACAGCCAATGACTGGCATACACCTGCTGATAATACAGCCAATGACTGGCATACACATGCTGATAATACAGCCAATGACTGGCATACACATGCTGATAATACAGCCAATGACTGGCATACACCTGATAATACAGCCAATGACTGGCATACACCTGATAATACAGCCAATGACATTGTTACTCAATGATAGTAATCAGCTCTTAATACAGGCAACAACTGCCCCATAGACTATAGAACATGTCATGCGCACACATTTATAAAAGTATTATACACAGTCACACACATTCCAGCTTTGTTGATCGCATTCCAGCCATGCATGTTATAAGCTGAATGTGACATTGTGTTACATGGCATGCTAGGGCTGCAGCAAGACACTACAGCCCACATCACACACTACAATCACCAATTGTTTCTGAAGAGGGAAAATAAAAAAAACAACAACAAAAACCTTTGTTCTATAGTGAATGGATAGAACTAATGCTGACTGAAGGAGAGGACTCAAAGACTAATATTCACTGGTGCACAAATATTGGCACCTTCGTTAAAAATGTGGAAACTTTAATCAATAGAGTACATAGCATCAGGGCCGGACTGTGAATAAAATTTGGCCCTGGCATTGGATTTTGTAGAGACCCACTTGCTGTCTGGTTTATGTTAAACATGTTTAAAGGGGTTTTCAGATTTAACCGTACTTGTCTACTATCCATAGGATCTCAAGATTCCCCCCGATTCCTTTGTTATGAATGGAGCTGCGGGTTGGTGTGTGACCTGCAGCTCTATTCATTCTCTATGGAGCTGCCGCAAAGAGTTGAGTACTGAGCTTGGCTCTCTCCAGCTGCTCAATAGAGAATGAAGGGAGCTGTCACAAGCAGACCTGCAGCTCCATTCATAACAATGGTGTCGGAGAACCAATCTAGAGATTCCCAGAGTTCAGAATCTCATACTTGTCCCCTATGCTGTGAATAGAGGACAAGGGAGTTTAAACTAGAAAACCCCTTGAGGGTACATTCACACTTACCGGATCCACAGCAGATTTCATTTAAATAGCTGAACACAGCATCAAATCTTCACCATCAAATCTGCTGCAGATCTGCTGCGGATCCTGTAGGTGTGAACGCACACTTAGGGTGCGTTCACAAATAGCGAGTTTGCAGCGGATTTCATGTTGCGAGTTTCACCAGTACCACCATGGTCCAATGGTCTATGGCCCCATTTAGGTCCCTATTGCACAGAGCAATCAGTAAAACAGGCCAATATTGCCTGGTGTATTGGGGCCAGCAATGTGGCAACAAGTGACTATTTTCCCGATTCGCCGCACATCTTCCCGCTGATTTTATAGGACCCCAGATATATCCTAAAACAAAGTTTGTAAAGGCAATTTAGAATAAGTACACAATTAAAAATGCAACATACTAACAAAGCTAAGCTGATCCTGATAAATATGCCTATATGGCGGTCACAGGTGGGCATACCCTTTAATATAAACGCACAAACAATATGTGTTTGTGCTATGTATTAAAGGGGCTGTCATCACATTTCTCGGGTTACAGTACCCCCTGCAAGCCGTTGATTGTGTCGAAGGCGGCCACAATTGGACAGAGGGGTAGTGTTACACGGCAGCCTTTCAGATGAATAGGTGTCCACGTAACACAGGATGGTTCAAGTCCTCCAGAACAAAGAAAACTTTTCACTCTAGCTGAGGGATGGCCCTCCAGCTGTTTCAAAACTACAATTCCCATCATGCCTGGAGAGCTAAAGCCTTTGGCTGCCCAGGCATGATGGGAATTGTAGTTTTGCAACAGCTGGAGGGCCAAAAGTTCCCCATCCCTGCTCTAATATAGGGTGGCAAGGAGAAGCAGAACCCTTCATGATGATGAAATCTCTATGTTCTTTATACATGTTCTATGGGGATACAAAGTGGGGTAGTCTTCACATTACCCACTTATCCATCCCCCCAATTTTTATTGTAGCAAGTTGCACTCGCAGCATATGACACCATTACCCTGTGAAAAGAATACAAACTGCCTACAGCACGGAAGAAAAGGGGAAAAAAAATAACATGTAAAAGAGCAATAAAATACTTTACCTTATATATGAACTGTAATTCTTGTGGGTTCAGCGCTTAATGGCAAAAAACATGCCTGGCGTGATTAGAAAGCATTTCCTATAACCGTCTCTACTCTGAAATGAGCCATTGTATTACACAGGTCCGGGCTTCCCAGGTCTAATCAGAGTACACGTTCTTCTTCCTTTCCGTGCACAATTCTGGAAGCCGTAGCGTTTTACTTAATATTCCCCATTGTTTGGGCTGGAAATTGGCACTTTTCATCTGGAACTCATATAATACCTATTTATACAGCAAACTGGAAAAGTCTCAAAAAGTTAAATCACTAATCCATCTTAATGAGCCGGACATACCTCAGATCCCTATTGTTTCCTACTGTACGTCAAGTCACAAATACCGAGCTCCTGGGCAAAACAGGGAAGGAGTCTGGAGGAAACCAGAGTATTAAAGAGGCTCTACACAGCTGTCTACGGATTGACAGAGAACTAATGTCATTTTCTACTAAACATTGAGGTATTTTTTTAAAAACTGTGTAATACTTATACAGTGTTAACTTAAAAAGACTGTCTACCACTACACCACCAAACGGTTTGGTCTTGTACCAAAATGTTGGTGCGCAATGTTACATCTAAAGCTGCCTTGTTAAAGAGGAACTTTGTTTGATATTCAAATCAACTGGTTTCAGAAAGTTATATATTAAAAAAATAAATTATATATATATATATATATATATATATATATATATATATATATATATATATATATATAAATATAAAAATCTCAGGTCCTCCAGCACTTATGAGCTGCTGTGTGTCCAGCAGGAAGTGATGTATTCTTTCCAGTCTGACACAGTGCTCTCTGCTGCCACCTCTGTCCATGACAGGAACTGTCCAGATCAGTAGCAAACCCCCATAGAAAACTTCTCCTGCTCTGGACAGCTCCTGACATGAACAGAAGTGGCAGCAGAGAGCATACTATCAGACTGGAAAGAATATAGGACATACAGCAGCTGATAAGTACTGGATTTTAACTGAGTTTTTTTTAATAAAAGAAAATTACAATTCTATATAAGTTTCTAAAACTTAAAAAAAAAAAAAGTTCCCCTTTAAAGGAGAAGTCCAGCCATTTCTAAAATCTGGAAGTTGACAGGGAGGAATTTGATTAAGAGTAGGAACTTATCTTTTCCTATGCCCATGGTAAGTGGCGGGACCAGCCTCGGGACCCCCACCGGAAGGCATTTTCCCCAACTTGTGATGATGTCACAACTTAAGGGAAAAGGCCTGTCTCGGCTGATGGACTAGTCGCTCAGCTCCCTGCCCCAGTGACTGCCTAGTTGGCCAGTCCATCAGCTGGGTCGTGATGATGTGTGCAGCACTGAGATCCCGGAGCCCACATATAATATATATATACACTCACCGGCCACTTTATTAGGTACACCTGTCCAACTGCACGTTACCACTTAATTTCTAATCAGCCAATCACATGGCGGCAACTGCATTTAGGCATGTAGACATGGTCAAGACAATCTCCTGCAGTTCAAACCGAGCATCAGTATGGGGAAGAAAGGTGATTTGAGTGCCTTTGAACGTGGCATGGTTGTTGGTGCCAGAACGGCTAGTCTGAGTATTTCAGAAACTGCTGATCTACTGGGATTTTCACGCACAACCATCTCTAGGGTTTACAGAGAATGGTCCGAAAAAGAAAAAACATCCAGTGAGCGGCAGTTCTGTAGGTGGAAATGCCTTGTTGATGCCAGAGGTCAGAGGAGAATGGGCAGACTGGTTCGAGCTGATAAAAAGGCAACAGTGACTCAAATAGCCAACCGTTACAACCAAGGTAGGCAGAAGAGTATCTCTGAACGCACAGTACGTCGAACTTTGAGGCAGATGGGCTACAGCAGCAGAAGACCACCCGTTACTAGCATGGTGTACCTAATAAAGTGGCCGGTGAGTGTGTGTGTGTATATATATATATATATATATATATATATATATATATATATATATATATACACACACACACACACATATATATTATATACATTTATATATTTTTTTTCCCTCTATTAAGCTACATAGAAATACCAACCGGCATCTTGAAACCCTGGCTTCCGTTAAATACGGACTCCCAACTGTACAGTAATGACCGCAGTTACCTGACAACCGGGACTACAACAGGCCGACAATAACCTGTCTTCCACAAGCCTTTCTTTGTCCCTTTGATGGTTGCAGCCAGTTATTAATGTTAATGGAGCAGCCTTCGTGTTGTTTATAGAGGGAATGGAGAGCCTGATGTCAGCCTGAAGAGCTCCTCGCTTTGAAGACGAGATCTCGCTATGATTAGTGACACACAAGTTCCATTCATTATTTCTTTCCTTGGTTTAACTTTTTTATTGCCGCAACTCCCTGTACACTTAAATGGGAATTAGCACAAGTCTCAGCTTCTTGTTATACTGTATAAAAATAGTTTATATGTTTCTTATGTCTCTCCAGCTATACACTGGTGTAATGTGATCTGCTTTTTTAAGGACAAAGCAATAAGTCCACATGGCATATAACACAATGATTGAATAGTGGAACCAAGTCCTTGGTAATATACTAGCGGTAACTGTATAGGAGCCCTGAATATATCACTACTGGAAATCAACCAAGCGTCTAAAACTTGATTTGGAAGACAGCAGCCATGTTTTTCAAATACTGGACAATCCTCTGCCTCATAGGGGTTTTTTCCCCCCTATTCTGGATCCACACAGCAGGGTTACAGGTTTAACCTAACAGATTCTTTTCTTTTTTTATTATTATTATTATTATTATTATTTGTCAATCATGTATGTTATATAAAAAAATAGATCCATGACACAAGCTGTATTGCCTAAAGTAGCTTCTTTACTGGTATAAATTAACAACTGTTTTACTTTCCATTTTATCTATAGTTAAAAAGTAATCCTGTAATCATAAAATAAAAACAGATTTAAAGAAATGTGTGTGTCACGGTCTCACTATCTGCTTTTAATATAGTATGCCTTCACATTTCTGCCTCAGATTTTCAGCTTGTAAGCCATTGATATAGCCAGGTACTAGCTCCAGGTGGTAGCAGAGAGCACTGTCAGACAGTAATAGACCACTTCCTGCATGACATACAGCAGCTACTGGAAGACTGGAGATTTTTTAAAAATAGAAGTTAATTACAAATCTTTGGCACTTTCTGACACCAGTTGATTTGAAAGAATTTTTTTGCTGGACTACCCCTTTAAGTATACAGGAACACTGAACTATTCTGCTGAGAACAATTACACATTTCTTAAGCACATACAAAATCTAAAAGACAAAATAAAATTTTAGTCCCGGACGAGCCTATGAGATGCAAAGGCAGTTTTCTTTTCTCGGTTTCCAATTGAGCACAATTCCCCCAGTATTCCTTATAGCCTACTTTTGCACAAATGTAGTAAGAGTTCTGCCCAGAGAGACATCAAGGCGACAACATCTTACGAGTAAGTGGAGCAATGTCCAGACTAACTAGGAAATAAAAAGGAGGCGTATGCATTATAGCAGACATGTGCCAGGTTCTGTGCCGCAATAACCACAGTACAGAACTGAGGATGGCAGAAAGGAGGGAACAAAGGGAGAGCTCATTGCTTTTATTAGGCGTCACATTCACCAACATTAAAGAGGTTTTTTCAGGAGATAAAGAGACTCTATATAGACAATTGCCCATAGCTAGAACTGAGGATGTATGTAGAAGCAGCAAACATAAACCAACACAACAGATCCTACATCCGCCATCACATGAACTGCAATGAGGTCTAAATCGCTTTAGAGCATATATGACTTGTAATAAGTCAGACATTAAAAGGAGACAGAAAACAGTTAACTAGAAGTAAAGCAGAGCCACCTCCTTATTCCCGTGCATAATGTATGACCTGTCTGACTTTGTACTGAGAACGTCTGATCTCTCTGACAGTGTTCTTAAAATATAGAGAAATAATAAGTTAAGGAGAATGGGAAAAAAAGACAAAAGGAGAAAAAAAGAAAAAAAAATGTAAAAAAAAAAAAATATAATAAATGGTTAGAGTTTCTGTAAATGTCACATCTACCAGCAAAAGTTGGTCAGTCTATTATTATCTGTTGTTCCCAGTTATCAGCCAATTCAGGCTACTTGGAAGCTTACTTTTTTATTCAAAGAACTGTAATAAACTGTTTATAAGATCTCCATTATTGTAATATAAAAAATACGGGTTACAAAAAAAAACAAAAAAAAGGCAAATGGCTCATTCATCATGAGGAATTTGACGGAAACCTGTCACTACACCTGTGTGTTTTATTAAATCTTTGTACCCCCATGAAACAACAATTCTGTAAAATTATTCAGACTAGAGATGTGTGACTCCATAACCAAGTGGGTGGCACTATTTGGGGTGTGTCCAAACACAGTCCAGCACCGTCAGCTCTGATTGGATAGCGTCAGTGGACACGTCGACACGTCCCCAATTAGTAAAACCCAGTTGTTTCTTGAGTCATACACCTCTAGTCAGAATAACAGAGTAACGACACATCATATTTTATACCAACACCAAAAAATTGCTTAATATATGAGCTTAGCCCCTAAAAGGATAATGTTTGTTTTCAGTGACTACATGAAAAATAGGGGTCATGAACAGAAGTGACGCTAATCAGAGAACAATCCCCACCACCAGCACCCTAACTACTTTACTTTATGTGACCCTGTAAATATGCACAGCACAAGAAAGAACTAATGGTGCTTCCTAACACTGATAGATGAACACTCACTGAATATATGACAGAACCATAAAAACACCTCAATGGTCTTTATTAGAAAATTCTTCTATTGAACAATTATTCCATTCACAATAACCTTGAACACGACCTTCACGCATCCTCCCTGGAAAACTAATGATATTTTTCATATATGCCTTCGGCAGTTTTCCTCCTTCAAATATAATTTACCAATACACAGAGAGCGCTGAGGTGCTCGGCTTGGCTATATTTAGTTTGATGTTGAGACTCTATACTAAAGCCATTGGAAATCTGGGGAGCAGAGAAAACTAGGGAACCTTAACCTATTACATCGTATGTGGTTACCTACACAAGTGTTTCCTGCATCCAGTCACACTTGTGAGCCCGGCCATTGGTTATTCACTAGAGATAAGCGAACCTGGAGCATGCTAGAGTCCATCTGAACCCGAACTTTTGGTATTTGATTAGCGGTGGCTGCTGAAGTTTGATAAAGCCCTAAGGCTATGTGGAAAACATGGATATAGTCATTGGCTGTATCCATGTTTTCCAGACAACCTTAGAGCTTTATCCAAGTTCAGCAGCCCCCGCTAATCAAATACCGAACGTTCAGGTTAGGATGGACTCGAACCCGAACCCGGTTCGCTCATCTCTATTCTTCACTGAATGTCTGAAGGAGAGAACGGTGATTGACAGTAAAATCACTGCCCTCATTAGTAATCTCATTCATTGTCCCATCTGCTCGCCTCCATCTCCGGTACAGTCATATGCCTTGTCAGAATCTACTTATGTATGGACAGCTTAATTATATTCTCAATATACAATGTCGTTATAAGGCTAAACGTTTAATAAATTAGATAAAACAGATAAGTTATAGCCACAATGCTGGGAAAACTAAAAACAAATGTAAATAATGCAAAAAGCCAAATTCCCACGTGTACTTCTATAATACAACTGAAACAGGAAGCTTGAAAAATTCTAATACACAACTAGCAAGAAAGAAAGTGCTCAGCAGTCCAACACAGGGCTCAGATACTGTATATTCCCTTGGTAACCAGAAACTATAAGGTGGCTTCCAAATGTTAGCGTCACTACAAATAACTTTTGACAAAAGTTCTTGATCACTTGAGACCCACTGATCAGAAGATATACTGTAGCAGGGGAGAGATCGCTGCAGCACTATCTACTCCTCTGACAGCCGCTCAATATTCCGTCAATATTAGTCGATGTAATGCTGCGTTTACACAGAGTGATAATTCACCCGATCGTACAATTAACGATTTCAAAATAACGACTCGTGTTTGATAACAATCAGCGTTTAGACGGAACGATATATTGTAAGGAAAAATCGTATTGCGATCGTTTTGCGATCACTTAAGCCTATCTCACACATAGGTTAAATCGGTGAAAGACTGTTTACATAAAACAATCTGCAAATTTTTTGCGAACAACCGTGACGATTTGAGAACATGTTCAAAGATCAAAATGTATGCGATCGTTATCGTGCAAATTCGAACGATAATCGTTCCGTGTAAACGCAGCATCAGTCTATGAGAAAATATTGATGGAACGAGCAGCCAGCCAGGGTGTGGATGTGGCTGCTGTGACCTTTCCACAGCTATATCTCTTGATTAGAGTGGGTCTCAGCATTCGCACCCACTGTCATAAATAACTTTTGACAGCTCTGATGACATTTCAAAACTTATTTGTAGTGACAGTGCCCATGAAATAAGAGCCTGCGATGCCAAAGTAATTTTATTTTTAGCCTGGAGAATTAAAGATTTACAGTTTTCCCTTGAAGAAAGGGCTTAAATCTTATAGGGCGTGCAATATATTGTAGGCCTGCTACCTATTGGAGGAAACAGTCATGTAAATCAATGCTCTGCCTCTTTAAGAGGGTTATGCAGAAAAAGTTCCTTTCTTGCAAAAACACCACCACTCCTGAACTCTGGATGTATGTGGTGTTACAATTCAGCTTTATTCACTTCAATGGAACTAAGCTGTAAAATTGAGGAAAGGAAAGGTGACGGAAGAAAGCAGCCATGTTTTTCTAACCCCTTGAGGGAGAGGACCGGAGTGGGAAAGGAAAAGGAAAAGGAAAGGAAAGGAAAGGAAAAGGAAAGGAGGAAGGAAAGGAAGGGAAGGGGTTATGGAGAGAAGGAAGGGGTTATGGAGGGATAAACTACTGACCCAGCAGGGCATTGTTCTCAATAGTTCCTAAAGCCATGCTCACAAGTGCGCCACAGGTTCCATTTAAAGCTTCTGTCGCAGATTCCCCAAATTCTAAAAAAAAAAAAAAAACGGACAAAATTCTGCACTATGCAGTCCTGTTTCCTCCTGTAAAATAAAGGCAACATTAAATGGAGTCTGTGGCACAAGGGTAGGGTCCAGCATATAAAAAATCTGGAATTACTATTACTGCTGTTATTCTACACCTATGACTAAGCCAGGACAACAGAAACAATGATGCAGATATGAACACCATTTCAATAGAGTTTTGTTGTAGTTAGTTGTGGTATTTTTAAAGTGTTTTTTGAGCGTTTCCTTCTTTATTATTTTGGCCCTTTAAGTGGGAGCAATTTCCATTTCGAAATACTGCAGGAATGAATTTTCGTTTTTATGCACTATTTTGCATATATTCTGAATAATTTTTCTCTTTTTATAACCTTTTTTTATTTTTTTTTCCCTATAAACTTAGAATGAAACTAATTGTTTAATGGGCAAATTTCCTCTTTTGGGAACATTTTCTCAATTGTACAGTAACACCTGATAAAACATGGAGCCCACCCTGCCGTGTTACAAGGCCCACCATTATAATTACATTTGAAAGGTTCAGGGCACTGACTGGTATTGTTGGCTGGATACCTGCCAAACATCACATCTCACTGTACCAAAATATGCAAATCATGTCCTCATTTTAAAGGGGCCGGAGCGTAATGAGTTCCCATTTCCTTCCACACAGGACTATTTGAATGTCAACATCAATTCTCTCTTTTTCCGTATCCCTCTCTGCTGGTGAGAACAGGCTTAGGTTCTAGTTTTTATTTAAAAATTTTTACTACATAGTTTACAAAACTTCTGAACCGAGATAAAACAGCTTTTAAAACTGTAAAAAGCTTCACAATGAAGAAGAACAGGCACAAACATATTTTATGAGATCAAACAGGCAGCTGATCAAGCAGTTTGTCAGGTCATACCAGCATCTCACAGAGGAAAATTCCATGTACTCTCAGCACTCTCTTCTTCCCTTTATCACATGATAATCCGGATGGTGTCTGAACACTTGGTGCCGAGCTCTGCCAACAACTAACAAGTTCAAACAGGTATTAAAAAATGAAAACCTCTGCATAGGATCCGCTAATAATGACAGGTTTACACGAAGAAAACCAGGTTTTCCTTTGTAAAAGCATAAAAATTATGTACCTTGCCCTGGTTTTCATAGCACCAAGGACCTATATAAGAGGAGTCATGCAGACGCCAATAACAGGACTCTTTTTTTTTTTCGGCAAAGCTATTATAACGGTGGAAATACCGGTTAGCATTATATGGGCAGGACGTGGTGCCATGCTGCAATGTATGCCATGGCAGATCTAACAAGAGCAGCTGTAATCATTGAGAACTCGATTACAAACTTTTATGCACTGTTGTAAAGCAAGAAAACACAGGTTTTTATAATAAAAAAAAAAAAACTTGGTATACCCAGGTTATGATGGTGCAAGCTTCTAACATATTTCCATAGAAAACAGCTGTACTGTATTGTGGTTGCACCACCCGAACCCTTTGAAGTGGATAGAGAATGTTCATGCTTTACAGTTAAAGGGGTATTCCAACTTATATTAACGTATCTCCTATTCAGGGGAATGAAGATTGAGGTGGGTCCAATCAATTGAGCCCAACTTCTTTGTCCTGAATGAACCAACATTCAGGAGCCATTGTCTATGGAGCTGCTGGAGTCAGGTTGTGAAACAGTTTTAAATCTTTGCTCTACTATACTGACACAGCACATTAGCATCAAGATTTAAAGAGACTCCGTACCTACAATCTGACCCCCCCCCCCCCCCCCCAAACCACTTGTACCTTCGGATAGCTGCTTTTAATCCACGATCTGTCCTGGTGTCCGTTCGGCAGGTGATGCAGTTATTGTCCTAAAAAACAACTTTTCAACTTGCAGCCCTGTGTCAATTTGGCGTGGCCTAGAGTGTGTGTTCCCAAGCCTTGCACCGCCTCTCCATCCTTCCTCCCTGCCCTCCTCATCATTAGAAATGCCCTGGGCATATTTTTGCTATTCATCACTTGTGTTAACACTGCACAGGTGCCTAAACGATCCAGCACATGTGCAGTCAGACAGGTGATGAATAGGGAAAATCCTGCCCAGGGCATTCCTAATGATGAGGAAGGACGGAGAAGCGGTGCAAGTTGACACAGAACTGCAAGTTTAAAAGTTGTTTTTTAGGACAATAACTGCATCACTTGCTGAAGGACCCCAGAACAGATTTTGGAATCTAAAGCAGCTGTCCGAAGGAACAAGCAGTTTGGGGGGTCAGATTGTGGGTACAGAGTCGTTTTAAACAGTTTCGGAGGACATATGAATGATGATGCTGGGTGTTACGAAGTCCGCTCTGTAGCACGTAGCACATCATCCTTATATATGGACTGCGCACTGAAAGTGTAAATAAGGCGTTAGTGAGTGCTCAGAGATAGATCGGAGGTAGGAGCTCAGTTATAACTAGTTAGGGTAAAATTTTAGTATATTTGTGTTTCTCATCCATCTGCTTCAATTCCTGGCTGTCATCTTAAACATTCATTTGTATCATCATCCCTCTCATCATCATTAGGTTAATGTCATCTACTGGCAAGTTTCAATTGTTATTATCCATTACCAGCTTGCAGTGTTGTTACACATTGTTAATCAGTTCAGAACTACTGTAAGTGCCACCAATCAATAATGTAAGGGATTCGGCAGATTATCGCTCTGTGTAATAGGGCCCTAGGTCCTGGGAGTCACCGTCAGAACCCATGAAAAGTGACTACTATAGATGATGTCCAGTTCTGCTGTCTTGTGCCAATGTTGTTACACCGGCTAGTTTTAAAATCTGGCAGCCAACAAGGGCTGGAGGAATTTGATCAGGAGTACAAACTTTCCTCTCTCCGTGCACGCAGTGAATAGCGGGACCGGCCTCGGTGGAAAATGCCTGTCCCGGCTGATGCACTGGCCACTCAGCCACTCAGCTCAGTGACTTGAGCGGCGTCCTGCCCCAATCACTGACTAGCTGAGCAGCCAGTCCATCAGCCGGGTCATGACTGAACACCCCAGAGATCCTGGAGCCCGGAGGGGGTCCCGAGGCCAGTCCTATCACACTCACCGTGGGCACAGGGTCCCTGCCGACTGAAAACCGTGTGCCTTTTACCGCAAATCTCAGCAGTTTTGCAAAGCAATTGTTGCTCAAATTTGACTCCTTAATGTACTATATACTGACATCACATCCGATGGCAGATAGCCCCAAATATCACAAATCTATGTAATTAGCTGATAGTTAAAGGGGTTATCCAGTGCTACAAAAACATGGCCACTTTTCCCCCTACTGTTGTCTCCAGTTCAGGTGTGGTTTGCAATTAGGCCCCATTTAATTCAATGGAATTGAGTTTTAAAACCCCACCCAAACTGGAGACAACAGTAAGGGGAAAGTGGCCATGTTTTTGTAGCGCTGGATAACCCCTTTAAGTCACATAACTATTTGTAGTCTCCACTTCTTACCATATACATATATTAGACCCTTTATTTATTAGCACCTCTTTATGTGACTGTTATTACTGAAATATTACATTCTCATGGATGGATTACAAGTGATCAGCCACTTGGCACCAGGCTGCTGTATGCCTGAGAGAGATGTCACATCACATTCACAGAGCCGAGATGATCTGCAGCCATGTTTGTTTAGGCTCCTGGCAACAAATCAGCAGCGAGATGTCCCTATGCCTTATAGTGACCCTGGTATATGGTCCTTTTATTTAGGAGAGCAGTACACAGAAATTAATCCATACT
Organism: Dendropsophus ebraccatus; assembly: GCF_027789765.1. Taxonomy (NCBI): domain Eukaryota; kingdom Metazoa; phylum Chordata; class Amphibia; order Anura; family Hylidae; genus Dendropsophus; species Dendropsophus ebraccatus. The sequence continues at coordinate 39,018,399 of NC_091461.1, forward strand.
TTGGTCTAAAACGCATCCAGAAAATATTTGAGAGACTTGTCAAAGGTTTGGTTAGGTCAGGGTCTAAGCAATCAGACCCCCCACCAATTGTTAGAATCACTTCACTCCCTAGCTCATTGTCAACTCCCTCTCACAGCAGGAGACAGTTTCCATAGAATAAAGGACGTTCTACACAGGGCTATAATCTGCCAGAAGCATTGCTAGAGCTAGAAACGCCCTTTTTGGCGGTAATCGGCCCATGTAAAAGTGACAGCGATCAGCTGAGGTAGCGGGAAAACGCCCAATCCACAGCTGTTTGCATCTTTTGGACTGATTTAAAATTTATTGATATGTCTGCACATTAGCCGCTCCCTGTGTAAACAAGACATGTGCGGCCAATAGCAAACGGAAACTGACAATACGGATATGGATATATCCATGCTGTCAGTTTCCAGATCAGCCAAGCAGTGCGTACTTACCATCAGCGCTGCTGTGTGATTTGGCATTGTCAGCTGCCGTCCTGCTCTGCAACCACCTCTGGAGGAAGCGGGGCGACATAGTTACAGCAGGGGCAGGACGGGAGCAGACAGTGCCAGATCACACAGCAGCACACTAGATATGTAAGTATTGCTTCTGTGAGCTAGAAACTGACAGCGAGGATATATGCATATTTGTACTGTCATCTTCCATGGGCACACAAAAGAAACAAGGATCATTCCTGTGGCCCAACAACTCAATTAATTGTGCCATGTAAAGGCACGGCAAACAAGCCCCCAATCTCGCTTATCGGCACTCACTTGCAGCCACGGACAATTGAAGATTGTTTCATGTAAAAGGCCCATTATAATGGAGATCATCTCCTGCAGCAAGATGGAAAAGGCAGTGAGCCAGGGAGTGAAGCACCTAGCTTAGCACTTCTACTGGCTCTAACACTCAAAGGGGGTTTGAAAACCTAGACCCCAACAGTCAAAACCTTTGACATGTACCTAGTGCCCATTTATGTGTGCCTGGGATAAACATGTATATAAATATCTAGAAAACAACAACAGTGTTTAGTTTCCATTAGGAACAGTACCGCTCTTGCCAGTGGCGTAGCTACCATAGAGGCAGGGAAGGCGGTTGCTATGGGCCCGTGGAGGGAGGGGGCCCAGGGAAGATAAGAGCCTCCTGTGTCCTTTTGCTTAATCCCTTATTAACTGCAGTGTGTAAGTGACCCAGTGTTCTCTAACATGCTGCAAAACAAAAAAGGGTTAATACAGAAGACAATTAGCTCTCTGCCTGACTACTCTGATAACCTCTGAGTTCCTGCAGAGGTCAGGGGTTATCAGTGCAGGAGTAGCAAAGGAGAGAGCTAATTATCTTCTGTATTAACCCTTTTTTGTGTTGCAGCATGTAAGAGAACACTTGGGTCACTTACACACTGCAGTAAATAAAGGGTTAATCAAAAGGTAGTCTGCTTCTGCACCTATGTATATAATAGGACTCTGCCCCTGGCCACAAGAGAATTTTTTTTGGCTACATCACAGAGTATATATATATTAGTGTGTAGGGTAGGGGGGCCCCATACAGTTTTTTGCTATGGGGCCCCATGAATCCTAGCTACGCCCCTGGCTCTTGCCTAGTGGCCCTGTCTGGTGTTGCAGTTCACACCAATCTGCACCCTTTCAGACAACCTACTCCCATCAATAAACACTGTTATAAGCATTAGTCTGAAACCCTTGTGTCCACCAACACTTGTTTACTCACTACACTTGGATATCTAGTAGCTTCTGTTGTAATTTTATAAGTCAGGCCATCAGCTGACACTGCCAGAAAGCGGAAGAAGGGCCCCAGATTTGGGAAACCCAATGTATTTAGCGTACAAGTGAAGCTTTCCTTGTTTCTTCCAGCATTACATCATCTCCTGCCCATACAATCTAAATCTCCAGAAAGAAGCAGATTTGACAAAATGACAAAAGTTCTGTAGTTCTGTCACTTTACCAATGTGTATTAATACAGCTAAAACACAGTTTCTGAAAATACTCCGGCCTATAAATTCCCTGCTTTCTAATATAGCCGCCATGTGCCATTGTCATGCGGATGTGAAGTACAGATTAGAGAGTCGCTACCTGTCATATATTCTAAAATTGGAGACATATCCGTCGTAGTGAATAGCGAGAAGGCAGCGTGCTGCGGAAGCATCCAGAAGAAAGTCATCACAATATTGTAACTCACCTTGACAGCTTTATACTGAAAGATAATTACACTGCCGAGGAGTCTGATATCAGCCAAGAAGAGACATTTGTGTAAGTGAGGTTCACATGGCGTTCTATCACAACATAGGAAAAACGCTATCAAGGCATTTATTCAGATTGACAATTTCTTGCCAAACGACAGTCTAAAGTATTGCAGCAAAGCCTTATTTTAATGGAACACTTCTTCCCCTATAAATTATTGCCCCTTTAGCGAGATCATTATGACCTTCCAGTTTATCTTCAGTACATTATGTCAGCATACAGGATATAGCACTATCTTTCTCACACTTGCAGTAAAAGAAAGTGGAAGCTACATAGCAAAGATCAAGATGGTCCCCTATTATATCCCCCAGAACATATAAGCCTTGCATTGGATTATTTCCCTAACTCCTTTCTATGACCCTAGAGCCAATACCCATGTATACTACCAATCAGGTCTTCTGAAAAGAAGAGACCAGCACAGGTTCTACCACCTCGTAACAAAGTCTAGCGTGACTGCGCCCCTCTCTGCAAGAGCATGGACCGCCTCTACTGCCAAAAACTGAAACAAAAACTGAAACAAGACTGTACATAATGGAAAAGCATAGAGCAGTGGTGGAGAACCTACCACGCTCTAACCATTGCAAAACTACCATTCCCATCCTGCCTTCACAGCCAAGACTTCCCAATACCTGGCTTGGGTGTACTTTTTCACTTTCCCCTGGAAAAAAATCAATATTGTCCTACAGATATTAGTAGAGAGCAGTAGCGGATTATTATAGGTCCGTTTTGGGCGGTAGCCCGGGGCCCTGAGCTCCTGGGGGGCCCATGGCCACCCAAACAGACTCGTACTTTAGCGGTGTATTGTCTCTTGGAGAATCTGTCACCAGAAGTTGCATATGCAACTTCTGCCAGTGTTATACAGCCATGATTGGACTGTATACAGCACATCCATCTTCAATAGTGCCAAAAAAGTCTGTAGGGTCATGGAGTAATGATAAATCTCGGCACTCACCAAATAATGTTTTGGGGTTTTATTGCAGGTTTCACATATCCAATACAACCATAAATGCAGAACGCGTTTCGGCAGTAGCCTTTTTCAGCTGTAGTTGTGGTTGTATTGGATATGTGAAACCTGCAATAAAACCCTAAAGTATTATTTGGTGAGTGCCGGGATTTATCATGGAATGTCTTCTAATCTTCTCTTTCTAGAGTCATGGAGGCATGACTGAAGAACTGAGGTATCCCAGGCTGCAATGCCTTTCCTGCTTACTTTGCCTGCAGTCCTCCTGTATGATGGATGGCCAGGGCTCCCCAAGGGCATAAGCTGCAATCCTGATGCATAGCACATGGGGGGATTTCACTAGAGCTTGGAGAGCTGTCAATCATATAGGGAGAAGAAGGGTACAGCACGTGGGTAATATAAAGAGTTTTTTGCACTACTGCTGCCATGTACATAATATACAGGTGCAATAAATCTGAGTGCAACCATATCGGTCTAAAAATGTCAGCAAATGCATAAGCAGTTTCTAAATGACAGATTCCTATTAAAGGGGTTGACTGGTTGGATAATTTTTTTTTTGTAAAAGGGGTCAGACTAGGCTAAAAGAAAAAAAAAACACTACTACCTAGGGATTATATAATTAATGGCAAATACATAAATCATGTTGGCAGCCTTGTTAACTTGTCATCTCCTAGTTAGTAGGGCACCTACATATCACAAGCAAGTATGCAGATAAAACGCAAGGAAAACATCTTTTTATGCCAGGTGCTAAAGTGCTATTGGAGTATTATTGCTCAGGTGCCAAAATGTGTATGCATTCCATTGAAAATGTATGAAATTCTACACACAAACACTGCATGGAAAATTCCCTTTGACATAAGGTTGTTATTTTTGTTAGTTTCTATTAAAATATTGAGCAGACTGATGGTAAAACACTACAAACATACCCATCCATCCCACAGTCACACTCTGATCCATCTCCTACTCCTTACTGCAGGATCAGACTACACAAACTGCTTTTATGTAGTCTGTTACCATGGAGACAAATAGGTATATAGACTACAAACAAACTCTGTAGTCTTACCCTGCAGTCATACTCACTGTCATCCCTTACGTCACAAGTCCTTAAGGCAAAGAAGATGATGTGCGGCACTACCTGACAATAATGGTAAGAGTATAGGGCAGTTTTAAGACTTTAATGAGGAACATTTTCTTAACCTCGGTGCTGTTTTAGTTAAAGGGATTATCCAGCATTAGGCAACTTTTAACATTATGCTGCTGTTATGTAGAAAACAATAAATAGCCTAAGTTTACCTGTCCATGCTTCCTTGGTGTCGCCCGTTCACTGCAGCGCTTCAACTTCCATGACAAACTCATCTCAGGAGTGACAGCCCGCTCTGCCAATCACTGGATTTAAAACGGTCTTGTCTTAGTCAGTGATTGGCTGAGTGGGCTGTCACTCCTGGGGCAAGTTTGTCTTGGAAGTGGCGGCGCTGGACAGGGGACACCGGCAACACCACAGGAAGACATTGGGAGAGTGCGCACAGGTAAACATAGGCTTTTCATTGTTTTCTACATAACAACAGCAAGGTATTAAAGGGGAAAAAGGGGAAAATTAAAGGAAAAGAAAAACTTGTTTTCTATTAAAAAGTTATATAGATGTGTCTATATTATGTATTACCGTATCTGTGCGGTTCTGCCACACTGGTAGCTGATAGAAATCCAGGAAGTGAAGGAAAATGGCCCCTGTGCCAATTCACATTGTCTCCTGCTCCTTCTGCTATCCCCCCTTAGGAGACTAATCTTCCATGCCTCTGACTCACATTGTGTGTGTTTGCTGAGATCAGGCTGATGTTGCAGACAGGGGGCAGGGTGTGCTGGATCCCCCAATCCCCTAAATGATTCACCATCTCTGACTGGCCAGAAGCAGGTGCGGCACTAATTTTACTGATTTTGATGGGTGGGGGACTGTGAAGGTTAGTTGAGGGAAAGTATTGCATTCTGGGAACTGCTCAACCAGGAACAACAGAAACATAATACAGAACAACCCCCCCCCCCCCCCCCAAACAAATGGATTTTTAGTAGTTTCAAAACTGGGATGGACAGTTAAGTAATGCTATATGCTTCTGCAGAAGCTTAATTTTTTTTAACCTCTACCTGGAGTTCCCCTTTAAAAGTTGCCTAAAGTTGGACAACCCCTTTAAATCTTCTGTTACATGGAAACTATGTGGTTTGGTGAACTGGGGGCGGAACTATCACCCTAAGTGTAACAATCTACCCTCTCTGCTGCCTACTCACGAATATTGAGGCAGAACTGTGCAGTGATATCAATTTTGGTCACTCATCCTTGTAGACTGCCGGATGAATATTCTTGAGGAGGGGCAGGTGGGGTGGATTGTAGTACCGTTCACAGTGCACCAAACCACCTCATTTACATATTAATAAAACAGAATGTTTAAAAAAAAACGGCACTGAGGATGAAGGTAAGAAAATTACTTTAATTCCCAGAATTCTTTGTTGTATGAGAGCATCATGGCAGGTTAGAGTCTTCTGATGTGCTGTTAGATTCCCTTTTATGTGCCTATTGCAGTTTCAGGTGCATTCCTCAGAGTAATATCAGTATAGACTGAATGGTTATAGTGTGTAAGAAATAGCAAAAGGAATAAATATATAATCTTCCTTTTAGATTAATTTTTAATGATACCGTGCAATTGCTGCTCTGAGATAGTTTACACTATTATTTCCAAAAAAAAAACATGAAAAAGCTGGAAAGTGCTCAAAGTCTGAAATAGCGGTCGATAAGGAGGATGAAAGCATTTGGCTATGAGTAAAGGTTAGATACATCTGCCTTGTTTACATGAATATGAAGCCCAGAAAAAGATAAACTAATGATTTTATAGACTCAAGGACATTTAAGGGATCTCTGGGAAATTTCCTAAGCTGCAATCTATGCAGGTGACAAGAGATCCTCCCTACATTACTGTGAAGATACAACATTCACTGCAAAGAACATCCAGCAGCTACAACACTGCAAGGAATATACATAAGGCTAAGCTACATGGGGACTCACAGTCATATCAGTAAAATACCAAGAAATCACAAGTCTGTTGCAATAAAATCCAACGTGATTGAGTTTGTGTGACCATCAACACAGCCATTTGTGGTGACAGTGGTCCAGATACACAAGATATACAAGATACATGTAAAAGAAAGGTATTTCTTGTTCCAAAGTAACTAAAATGAAGCAGCTTTGCACTCTAGACTAAAAATCTATACTAATTTTACATCTAGGCAGTCTTGTGCGTCTCCAGGGTAACAGACTACAAACAAACACTGCGTAGTCTGACCCTGCCATCCATTTGCTATCAATCTGTTCTCTATTTCATCAAAACCTAAATCAATGCATGATCCACAACAATAAAAAACAAGTCGGCACTGCATACTAAGTGGTGACTGGTAAGGGAGAGCCATCACTATAGCGTAGGAATATAGTTAACCTCTGTGTGCTGGACTGCAAAACTGCAAAAGATTGAAGCAAGAAGAAAAATGATTGAGCCACTCACCACTTCATGGGAATTATATTAGAAATTGTACTGTATGTCAATGTGTGCTGTGAGGACGAAGCAGCTGTTGCTGCGATGCACCTGTGACTGTTCTCCCCTCCTTGATATGTATTGTTGGGTGTCCAATAAAGCATAAAAGTTCTAGCCAAGTGGTGAGTACCACAAACATTTTTCTTCTTGCTTCAATTTTTGCCTAATTAATGTATGTTAAGTGGGACATGTCAAAAGTTCTGATAGCGTGGAGTCTATGGGACCATATTATGTCCTATGTAGCACAAACAAGAAAACAGTAAAGTATCACAAAAAAGAACACACCTAGTGAATGAGATAAAATAGCTTTATCGTTTTCGGCTAAAGAATTAAAAACATTAAAACAAACAAAAATAAATCAAAGCTGGACTACACTGTTGCATAGCAATATAAGCTAATACAGCTACCGGTAAACCCAATAATAGAACACATAGCCCACAATGGGCTTGCAAAACATTATAACAATATGACCTGTATGTCCATCCGGGTCCTAGTACAACAGTGGGTAATAAGTCCTTTCACACACTGTTGTATCGGGACCCGGGCTGACATACAGGTCACATTTATTAGCATCAGTAGCACCCTAGCTTTCCTATTAAAAGGGTTGGCCACTTTATAGTAAAATCGCTCCCTGTGTACCTCATAAATGTAAAATCATAAACCCCCTCCTTCAGGCTGTGCTGTCCTGCTCTGTAGCATCTGTCCATAAGATGGGTGACATGGAGGACCATGTGACCATACCCCGCCCCCAGTGTCCTCCATAGGCATATACAGGCTCAGTGGGGGACACTGGGGGGGGTCGAGCATGGTCACATGCTCCTCCATGTCAGCCATCTTATGGACAGAAACACCACAGAGCAGGACAGCATAGCCTGAAAGAGGGGAGTCTGATTTTAGATCTATGAGGTACACAGGCAGGGCCGCCGATAGGGCAGTACAAGTGGTACTGCCGTATGGGGCCCGGACCCTAAGAGACACGGTAGGGGGCCCGGCGGGCCCGCCGGCCGCCGCCCCCCGACCGCTACGCTAGGGGGGCCCGCACGGCCCCCCTTGCCAACTGTTTTTGAGCATCCCGAAAAGCTGCGGCCACGCAGCTTCTCGGGATGCACTGATCGCTTTAATGTTCCGCCCGCACAGCGGGCGGAACATCAAAGCGATCAGAATACAGGAGAAGGACCTATCAGCGTCCTCCTCCTGTATTCTCTCCCATAGGCTGCCGGCACTTCATACCAGCAGCCTATGGGAGGCCGGGCCGTGGTCATGTGCCCCTCCGGCAGGCGTGATGATGTGACGTCATCACGTCTGCCGGAAGTCCCGTCCCTGCGGCTCGCAAGATGGAGCCAGAAGAGGAGGAGGAAGAGAGCTGCTGCCTGCACAGCGCGGATTAGGTGAGTAGGATGTTTGTTTTTTTTAGGGGCACCTCTGGGGGCATTATTGGTCTACGGGGGCACCTCTGGGGGCATTATTGGTCTACGGGGGCACCTCTGGGGGCATTATTAGTATATGGGGGCACCTCTGGGGACATTATTAGTATATGGGGGCACCTCTGGGGGCAGTATTAGTATATGGGGGCACCTCTGGGGGCATTATTAGTGTATGGGGGCACCTCTGGGGGCATTATTAGTATATGGGGGCACCTCTGGGGGCATTATTAGTATATGGGGGCACCTCTGGGGGCAGTATTAGTATATGGGGGCACCTCTGGGGGCATTATTAGTGTATGGGGGCACCTCTGGGGACATTATTAGTATATGGGGGCACCTCTGGGGGCATTATTGGTCTACGGGGGCACCTCTGGGGGCATTATTGGTGTATGGGGGCACCTCTGGGGGCATTATTAGTGTATGGGGGCACCTCTGGGGGCATTATTGGTCTACGGGGGCACCTCTGGGGGCATTATTAGTGTATGGGGGCACCTCTGGGGACATTATTAGTATATGGGGGCACCTCTGGGGGCATTATTAGTATATGGGGGCACCTCTGGGGGCATTATTGGTGTATGGGGGCACCTCTGGGGGCATTATTGGTGTATGGGGGCACCTCTGGGGGCATTATTAGTGTATGGGGGCACCTCTGGGGGCATTATTAGTGTATGGGGGCACCTCTGGGGGCATTATTAGTATATGGGGGCACCTCTGGGGGCATTATTAGTATATGGGGGCACCTCTGGGGGCATTATTAGTGTATGGGCGCACCTCTGGGGGCATTATTAGTGTATGGGCGCACCTCTGGGGGCATTATTAGCTCATGGGGGAACCTCTGGGGGCATTATTAGTATATGGGGGGCACCTCTGGGGGCATTATTAGTTCATGGGGGCACCTCTGGGGGCACTATTAGTTCATGAGGGCACCTTTGGGGGCATTATTAGTATATGGGGGCACCTTTGGGGGCATTATTAGTATATGGGGGCACCTCTGGGGGCATTATTAGTATATGGGGGCACCTCTGGGGGCATTATTAGTATATGGGGGCACCTCTGGGGGCATTATTAGTATATGGGGCCACCTCTGGGGGCATTATTAGTATATGTGGGCACCTCTGGGGGCATTATTAGCTCATGGGGGAACCTCTGGGGGCATTATTAGTATATGGGGGCACCTCTGGGGGCATTATTAACTCATGGGGGCATCTCTGGGGGCATTATTAGTGCATGGGGGTACCTCTGGGGGCATTATTAGTTCATGAGGGCCACCTCTAGGGGCATTATTAGCTCATGGGGGCACAGCTGGGAATCCTACATACAGGGGGCACAGCAGGGGATCCTACATACAGGGGACATCCCACACAGCGCAGTTATTATGGGAGCCTACAGGGGGGAGAAAGGAAAGGAAGTTGCTAGAAATGTGCGGAGCCTAAATTGTTTGTCTCGCAGGTTCTAAGGGGATGAAACGTATCTGGAAGGAATCATCATGGAGGTCTGGGCCGGATGGAGAGGAAAAGGGAAAGTGACGCCTCAGATCAAAGAAGACGTCACCTGTGAGTCCCTGTATGACACTTTTCTTATTTTGTAGAACATCATTTAGTAGGGGCGCCCCGAGGTGACAGCTACTACATTATCTGTACTCAGAGATATCACTGTGTTATCTGTTGTGTTACATAGGACTGCAGGTGACTACTACATTATCTGTACTCAGAGATATCACTGTGTTATCTGTAGTGTTACATAGGACTGCAGGTGACAGCTACTACATTATCTGTACTCAAGAGATATCACTGTGTTATCTGTGGTGTTACATAGGACTGCAGGTGACTACTACATTATCTGTACTCAGAGATATCACTGTGTTATCTGTGGTGTTACATAGGACTGCAGGTGACATCTACATTATCTGTACTCAGAGGGATATCACTGTGTTATCTGTGCTGTTACATAGGACTGCAGGTGACATCTACTACATGATCTATACTCAGAGGTATCACTGTGTTATCTGTGCTGTTACATAGGACTGCAGGTGAAATCTACTACATTATCTGTACTCAGAGATACCACTGTGTTATGTGGTGTTACATAGGACTGCAGGTGATATCAGGTGATTTCTCCAGGTTGCAGAAGTTCAAACTTCATCGTGCCCTGGTGTGCTGGTGTCTGTATGTGTGTATACATGTGTGCTGGTGTCTGTGTGTGAGATCAATTCTAGAGAACTGGCTCATATACCCCATTTTCCCCAGTGGCTTAAAATGTAACCTCTGTTATACAGTTATAGAATTGTAGAAATTAAATGTGAACAAGGTGCAATTCAAATAGACACTTACTTGTATAGCTGCCTCTTGTGCTCTGTATGCAGTGCATTATATTCACCCTTGCAACGTACAATTTATAGCGCGTCTACAAGCCCAGCGGGGCTCATTATGATGGAGACTAAAACTTATACAAGAGTGGAGTAGGGGTTCCCCTGTATTCAGAATGCTGTTGAGTGCTCGGCAATGCCCCGTCTGGGATTATTGAATTTCGAGGGTCTATGCAGAGCAGGATAAAGGCACCTCTGCTGCACAAACAGGATCTCCTAGAAAGCGTTCTCACCGCCATGTATTCGCTATCACTGGCTTGGGTGAGCTAAACTAGTCTGCCTGGGGGGGGGGATGATTTGTATATGCTCACTAACATGGAACAGCCTCATTATATTAGCCTTATCAACATATTCTATGTTAGTGAGCATACCGGGGGGGATATTGGTGAACATATACAAATCAAACAGCCCCCCAGACCCTCGAAATTCAATAACCCCAAACGGGGCATTGCCTAGTACTCAACAGCATTCTGAATACAGGGGAACCCCTACCTCACTCTTGTATAAGTTTTAGTCTCCATCATAATGAGCCCCGCTGGGCTTGTAGACACGCTATAAATTGTACGTTGCAGGGGTGAGTATAATGCACTGCATACAGAGCACAAGAGACAGCTATACAAGTAAGTGTCTATTTGAATTGCACCTTGTTCACATTTAATTTCTACAATTTTATAACTGTATAACAGAGGTTACATTTTAAGCCACTTGGGAAAATGGGGAATATGAGCCAGTTCTCTAGAATTGATCTGAACCAAATTATACCTCCCAGCAAGGCGTGGGGCAAACACACAATTTTTTTTTTTTTTTTTATTAATGTGGGGGGCCCAGACACTTTGGTTGTATGGGGCCCCGAAATTCCTGATGGCGGCCCTGTACACAGGGAGCTGCTGTCAGTAAGTGCAGTGAGTACAGGTACTAATACTGAACACTGCACAATTTTACTATAAAAGTGGCCAACCCCTTTAATTTGCTGATATTTGTGGTGCCCTCCCAGTAGTAATTATCACATCTTATGTCCTACACACAGATGTCAAGTGCTAAGTCAAATGCTTCAGCCACTTGTTCTAGTAACATGTCGTTTAACACGTCTCCATGACCTATGTGATTGGAACACTTTAATTAGAAGTAGGGAACATAGAGAGGAAGTATAATTAAGGTATGTTCACACTGAGCAAATACGTCGAAATTCCACGGTGGATCTCTCAGTGTCCCGCTGTGAGTGAATGAGCAGGCATGCGCTCCTCCACTGCCGCAGCTCTCTGCTCAAAGAGGTGACATGTCACTTCTTTAAGCGGAGAGCGACGGCTGCAGAGAAGCGCGCACTCTCCTATAGACGGGCTATGGGACACTGAGAAAGACAGAATTCCACCTGTTTTACTCAGTGTGAACAAACCCTTACAGTTTAGACTACAAAGGCTTTGTTTGTAGTCTGTTACCAAGGAAACAGGCAAGTCTGCATTGCTGCTTTAAACACAAAACATGAGATTTCAGATTACAGGCACAATTGCTTCATATAAGATATGTACTGGAACAATAAAGAAAGTGGACACAAGGTTATAAGATACTATGCCAGAGAATCCACTTACATTAGAAATATATATAGCATCTCCTTAAAGCTGTAACCTGCTTATAGATTTATCAAACAGCAATAATTCCACATCTCCCTAAGGAGAAAAGGAAGCTACATCATTAGCATGGTGGCAGAGGGTTGCAGGAAATGATCTCTGCTCCTTGCATCACAACATCATCATCATGGCTCCTTTCTGCCCGAGTCATCTACATAAAGATGGCAATAATCATTAACAGCAACAATTCATTCTCCGTAAACACAAAATGCTGTTACAAGCAAGTGCCGCCGCTCCATTGCCCATTAGCCAGTCAATAGCGTCTGATGGATGAGACTGATAGCAGCCCATGTATTATGAGCACATCAGCTGGCCGGCCGGGAGAAACAATGCCAGGATTTCTCCGGGTGAATGGTTCTCAAAACACCTCAAGTTTAATAAACATGGCATTACCGTTATATGTCACCGTGATCCTGGGAGTTGCATCCAAGTCTGCAGTCGACCTTTTTGACAGATATCCAATAGTTATTGCACAAAATACCACAAGGTAACAAGCCACGCGTTTCTTCATCTTCTCTTACAAAATCCCTGTATTCAATGTTCAATGCTGGAATGATGTGAGCAGTTACCGCCAAGTGCCTGTAATTTCATCCTGCAAAAAAAGGACATCTGTATGAGAATCTGGGTTACTCTGCCATAACCAATTCTGTTGGAAAATATTTAAAAAAAAAGTGAAAAAAAAAACAATCCTTAAAAACTGAGAAAAATATCTATATTGTAATATTAAGCTTCCCAAAACAGGTTGTGGTTAGAAAAATGCAGGTTTCATTTAAAGGGGTTATTCAGCGCTACAAAAACATGGCCAGTTTCTTCTATAAACAGCCCCAGGCTGCATTCACACGTTCCGTGAATTTGTCCGTGATTACGGATCTGTGATCATGAATAATTTTATAGCCTGTTGCTTTCTATTGTGCTACTCACAAGTTCTGTTTTTTTACACGGATCCGCAATCCGTTCCGTGAAAAAAATAGGACGTGTTATAACTGGGACGAGATCACAGCACAGATTCCCCCATAGAAGTCTATGAGACCCGTTGATTGCACGGATCTGACATCTACACAGTCCGTGAAAAACACGGATGTAATGTATCAGTGTAATTTAAAAAACTTTTAACAGATCCTTGAAAAACACGGATGATGAAGGTAGATAGCAGACGTCATCCACGATCCTTGAAAATCACTCGCGAATGCAGCCCCACTCTTGTCCTCAGGTTGGGTGTAGGTTTTGAAACTCGGTTCCATTAAAGTCGATGGAGCCTAATTGCAAACCACACCTGACATGGAGACAAGAGTGGTGCTGTCTTTAGAAGAAAGTGGCCATGTTTTTGTAGCGCTGGATAACCCCTTTAAGATATTATATCAGGTTTATCTTTTATGTGAGGCAAATATACCTTCTTTTCTGTGTTCCTATGAAAACCATGCAGTGTGATGGTGCAAGCCCTTACCAAACACCCCTGCCATGGGCTTACTTCCATTAAGAACAAAAGGATCGGGCAGTAAAAATTACTGTGCCCAATCCCTAATGATGTTGATAGGCATTCTGGCCAACCCTATATGCAAGGGTAGCCAAATTTGTTCTCAAGTGTATGAACATATCTTTACTCCCAGTATTTCATTCTTTCGTGATAGCATAAGAACCACCACTGGTTTCTCAGCTCAGTGCCTATACCTATAAATAACCATAATTATGTGCAATGACAAATACAAAATCTCTGTAAATTAACTCAACGCACATATAAAACATTACCCTGTGACTTCATTGATTCGGCGATTCAGCGGCAGAGACACAAATTGCCTCGCTCATCTGCATTCTAGAAGTATTCCCTACAAGTCATAATCAACCGCTCAGTTATCTTTTCTAGGAAAATGTCAACCATCATTTTAATGGAGATATATCAAGTTTTAGATTTTTCTGCTATAAATGAATACACAGACTTTGTTGAGTGCAACCATCTGCTTAGGACTGCCACTGCGCTACTTGTAATATGACGGGAAACAAATCTTATGTTTGAAATGGGAAGAGATTATTTACTTATACGCACACACATCGTGACCATATAAAAGGGGATGTCAGGTTTGGAGGACTCGTTCTCCATTGTGGATTATGGGTGATATTTATTTCTGTACACTGCGAAGAGGAGGATATGATCGCATGAACACCAACTTAAATGGGAATTGTTGTTTCAAACGACTTGCCTCCACATTATAGCCAATGTCATGCCTAATACTTCACTTACTAAAAATGACTCCTTAGTCCTAAAAAAAAAACCTTCTCTGCAATCTGCTGTCCACTGCCTTTTGACAGGGAAAATCTGTCTGTAGTGACAGTCAGATTATTATAGGAAGTGTGCGAGGGGGGGGGTGGCATGTGATATGTGCAGGTACAGAGACAGAGTCTGAGAAAGGTTAAATATGCACTGCCATGAAAAATAACACATTTGGCCTGTGTGTTCTGTGCAGCTGTCTGTCGCGTGTTCACTCACAGCTCTGTGTCATTTTCTGACCTGGTCGGACCCATAGGCTTACATGTATGGCCTGGGTCAGATAACACAGAGCCAGGATATGTCTGAACACTCCGACCATGAGCATATCACTCATGACAGGCATTCTTTAAGCTCTATATCTGCAAGCTGAGCCAGTCTGCTGAGGGTGATTTACACTGTTCTCAAAGGTAAATCAAGGCTTCTCTGTCATCTCTCACCTCCCATAAAGCTCTGGGTAGCTGTCTTTTTTGTAAATATCAGTGTACCTACCTATAACCACAGTACTGCAGTGTAATCTCTCCCCTCCCTTTTCCTTTAGGGCCCCATTACAGCAACAGATTATCTGAAAGATATTTTTTTAAGCCAAAGCCAGGAAAGGACTATAAACAGAGAACAGGTACTTTAGGACTTTAAGACTGAGATTTCTCCTCTTTTCAAATCCATTTCTGGCTTTGGCATAAAAACATCTGTGAAATAATCTGTTGGTGTAATAGGGCCCTTTGGTTTCTCAATAGCAGCAGTAGCAACTCCTTGCTGTGACCCTACTGTTGCCATTTTATTTCATTCCTGTTCACACAGCCCCTAACGAATCCAATGCCCCTTCCCCCTCCTCATAGCTCCAAATCAGCTGCTGGACCTTTAGGACCACTACTATGTCTGAATGTAGACCCACCAGATCCCTTGGTATTCTAGTGGTCCTGTTAGTCACTGGATATAAGGGGCCTTGAAAGATCCAATAAGCTACACAATAATACCGGTATGCAGCTTATGTGCCACACCTTGAGACATTTTCCAGGATATATCAATGTGAATAGCATATGATAATTAGGGTTATGATGAAGACTTACACTGACAGCTATCGGAGCTCAGTTCTTTCCCAATGCAAGCCTATAGAGAGGAATACTGTTCAATTCTGGTTGCTGGGAAATCTCTCCTGCTCATACTTGTGGCTGTATAAATGGTTATTTTGCTTCCTTTTAATAAGTCTTATTCATCTGTTGTAATAAAGCTGGCAGAATAATGAATACACATCACTATACCAACTCATAACAGCTCTTGTTTGCCCAGGCAGGTAACTTTCTGTAAAGCAGTATGTATTTAGTATACCGCTGATGAAAACAAAGCTCTCCAGCGTATCATTACCATATTACTTATTAATACAGCACACATGTATTATTTCACTATGAGCCGTTACTGAATGCCACAATATGCCTCAATGGACTGGGCTTTCAACGTTGCTGCAATTGTACGGTTATAAATGACTCTTTTTTACGTTATTTAGCATAGGTATAAAAGCTGGCCCAGGAAAGTCTCAGTATTCCACAGAGTCTCCTATTCCATGATAGCAGCTGTCATTCTGGAAGCGATCATACCTAGATAATCAATACAACCTGTCAATTAACTATCGCTACACGTCCTAGTTGAGGCCTACATTATGGAAACATTACATATAGGCAACTAAAAGTGGTGAAAACATGAACCAGTAGAAGTGCTTGAGGAATAAATATTTTATGAAGTCGTCTACAAATTCCAGGATGAATACATTGAAGTGACAGAAAAGACAATTTAAGTGAGATGCTGCCTGAACCATGTAGTCCCCGGCAGCCTCTCCAAGCCTCACTGGTCTTGGCTGATAGATCTCTCGGTTTGGACATAAAAGCCCTTTTACACGGTCAACAGACTCCCAATAATGAAAGCCGATCCGGGTGACCAGTGCGCCTTTATTGGGCCTTCACAATGCTTAACAGAACCCATTACGCTTAATTTTATCATTGTCAGCCGCATATCACCTGTTTATAAAGGACAAAGGGTGGCCAATAACCATAAATAAAATGGCTGCATAAAAGATGAGCAGATGAAGAAGGGTTTGCTCATTTTGGCGGCTGCTCGTTGGTCCTTTACATTGACCAGATTATCAGGAACCAGGCATTCCTGGGAACACTCATTCAGCCAATGATCAGGTCTAGTTTGTACAGGCAGCTAGCTTGAAGGGGAACTATCAGCAGGTTAGACTAAACTAACCTTCTGATAGCTCCCTATTTCACAGGAGAAGCCGAAGATGAAGCTAAGTCTCTTGCCTTACCCCGCCCCCAGAGCGCCGATCCAGCCCGCTCCACTGGTAATAATTACAAGGGCGGGCCAGCTGGGGGTGGATCGGTGCTCTGGGGGTGGGGCAGTGATTTAAATGGCCTTACTGGACGCAGGATTACATTTAAACTGCACAAGAATGGCGCCAAGGATGAAAGTAAGAGACATAACTTCATCCCTTGTTGGGAATAGGGCAATAGGGAGCTATCAGCAGGTTAGATTTGCTAACCTGCTGATAGTTCCCCTTTAAACAGGCAATGTAGCTTCAACAAACTTTGCATAGATCAATAGTTCAAGCAACTATAAACAAAAACAACTTTTTGTATGTTGTAAAATATTATCTTATCATTAAGCATCTTCCCCTCCCCCTGCTAAATTGTCTTTAAAGGGGTTATCCAGCGCTATAAAAACATGGCCACTTTCCCCCTACTGTTATCTCCAGATTGGGTGGGGTTTTGAAATTCAGTTCAATTGAAGTAAATGGAGCTTAATTGCAAACTGCACCTGAACTGGAGACAGTAGGGGGAAAAGTGGCCATGTTTTTGTAGCACTGGATAACCCCTTTAAGGCTGCATTTACACATCCGATGTGATATGCCGTACAGTTATGTTCTATGGTGCTGCATTTTCGCAGTGAATTGAAAATATGCTGCGAGAATGTAGCCACACCACACTTAACTAGTCATCTGCCGGGCCTGCTCGAGCTCCTACCTGCTTCTCTGGCTCCTGGGTCCCTGACGTCCTACTCAGCCAATCAGTGTGTTGTGGCGGGACAGCGCACTGATTGGCTGAGCGAGATATCAGTGACCAGGGAGCCAGAGAAGCAGGTAATGTATGAGCTTGTTCAAAGGCCGGCATTAGTTAAGAGGGCAGTGGATTGAAAATCTGCTATGAGAATGCAGTGCCATAGAGTATAACTGTACAGTGTATTGCAGCGGATTTCACTGCGAAACTGAAAAATACTAGCCCAGGGATCAAGTTACATGCAAGGCAACTCTATGCAAGGGGAAATAGGGAGGAAGGAGGTGGAAGGAAGAGAGACAGGTCTGTAAGTAAGGGGCTTTTATTGATTTATTATTTATTTATCAGCAACAGGCGTGTGGAAGTGTCAGCAATCAGCCAGCGAGTGGAAAAACGCCCACTCCTAAGCTGACTGTATCTTCTGTATGGAGGTAAAATTATCGGCCGCACATCTCTAACATTATTAACAATAAATGTCAATGGCCGCACAAACGATACAGCAATTGTTTGTGCAGCCCAGCGACTTGATTGATTGTGCCATATAAAGGCCATGCAAGCAAGCAATGATCTCGCTGATCGATGCTCATCTGCGTAAGCACCGATCAAGGAGATGAGCACCGATCAGCGGTGCTCATCTGCGTGAGTACACAGCCCTAAGCGATCTAACCCCAGGGCTTTATACAGAGTTTAGACTGCCTACTGCAACTTTATCATGGCTTCCATGCTGCTGCTGCTTTTACGACTGCACCATTGACTAGTGCAGGTGTTTGGTTCTGCCCCCAAGCTCAGGGAGAACTGGAAATTACAGATTTAGCACGCAGAGTAGACATATACAGAATAATGCCATATAGAATATATACAATTTGAAGTTATAGTGCCAATTCTCTGGTAATAACAACTCTGCTTCATAGACCATTCTGTATACCTAAAACGTGTCGCTGTATCCATAGCTGCGGACTTCCTGGATCCTGGCCACCAATGCCGCAGTCTCTAACCAGTCCTGGACTCAAACCCTGTATGATGCAATCTGAAGAAGATAGCATGTATACCTCTACATGGTCACTGACATATCAATTATATTAACTCCCTATTAGTGTAAAGAAATTGCACAATAATACCCTGTGCAGTGAATTATTAGACTTTGTGAATCGGAACACGTTTTTCTGGCCTTCAGGACAAGATCCTTCCTGGGAACATCCCTGTAATGTAATTCTCAGATTAGTGTAACACGTACATTGCAGCTTTTCTCACATGACTCACACCGTGTTAGCGTGTTTTGCAGAAGTTTACACAGCGTGAAGGGAGAGACATCAACTAATTGTAACAGGGGTGTCAGACGGCGCTCTCCGCATAGCAAACATATGGGAAGATAGGGGAAATCCCATAAGGACACGCTCGCTTGGTTTAACTGGATTGTCCAGTTTCATAACATTTCACATTGTAAGTGACCCAGAGAGAGACTAAGCTTAGAAAGTCTCTCTATTAGAAGCCCCAGTGATCAGCTGATATCTGTAATGGAATATACAAGCCTGACAGGGTGCTCTGAAATCATCAGTCATTGCAGTAGACACCAGCATGGCTTTCAGGCGAGCATACAG